>NC_028637.1:73651066-73655237 GCF_001406875.1 Solanum pennellii | reverse complement strand
ATATATATATATATATAGACAGAGAGAGAGAGAGAGAGAGAGAGAGAGATAGATAGATAGATAGATAGATAGATATAGATATTTAGATATATAGATATATATCACATATGCTTTAAAATACTTTATATGTATATCATTTGAGTTGAATATATTTTCGAGTTGAGCAGAGTCAAGGTAAGTTCATCTAATCCCCTCAAGCTTAAGTCGTTGTTTAGCTCTCCAACTCGCATACTTGTACATTAAATGTACTGATGTCAGTTGGCCTGCATCGTTTCATGATGCAGACGCAGGTACCCAGGATCAGCACACAGCGCTTCGTTGATCCACATTGAGCTTCAGAGTTCGTGGTGAGCCTCCTTGCATTCTGGAGGACATCCTTTTCATTTCTATATTAGCTTAGCTTTTAGAATGTGTGGTTCTATCCCAACATCCCTCTCTAGACAGCTTAGGGGCTTCGTAGACTATAATATTTCAGTTTGGAGTTTTTTTCAGTTATTAAGACTCAACTGTCATTTTTGCCAAAGTTATGGATTGAAGTACTTTCCTTAAAATATGTTTTATTCGTGTTTAAGTTAAGTTTTGTCTTCCGCTTATTTAAGTATCCAGGCCATGGGCTAGCTTGAGGGCTAGCAATGGTCTTCGAGTGTCGGTCCCGCTCAGTGTGTAGGCTCGGGGCGTGATAGAGACATCTTACTTAAGGCTTAACTTAAGTTTTACTTGAGGACAAGCAAAAGATAAGTTGGGGGTTTTCGTGAGTCCTCAAATCAAAATTATCTATGGCCTTATTTAATGCAAATAGTGTCCTTGATTATTATTTCATTTCAATATCTCATAAAAACTCCTAACTTTTAGGTATTTGTTGATTTGGTAGGATAATTGACACTTACCCATAAAACAAAAACAAATGAGCTAAATATGGAAAGGTGTGCATCGCCAAGCACACTTGGCTTCGTCGAATAGAAAAGTTTAAGTGAGCCCTAAAGGAAGTGAATCAAACGGCGACGAGAAGAAGTAGCCGACTCTTCGTTGATCAGTTCCGCGAAGCAAAAGATTACCGCCCATCAATCCAGAACACATAGACAAGGAAGATATCGTGCAAGCAGCGACAAACTGAACAATGGGTGATTCACCGAATAATGACTAACTGCTCCGAAAAGATTCGCCAACACAATTCTGAAGTCTATAGATATTGAAATATTTTATTATTTAGATATAGAAAATTTGGGAGTAAAACAATTTTACACTTGATATTTTATTTTAGAAACTTTTTTCGCAAGTTCTCTCTAAATTTGGAGAGGGATTTGTGGAGGCTTGAACAGAGAAGTTTATCTTCCAATATTGGAAGTGGGTCTTCTCCATTTATCTTCTTTTGCTACTTTTAAGGTTTAATCTCTTATACTGACTTGATTTCATTATAATTTTAAGAATATTTGATTATTAATTGATGTATCGCTAAAAGCCCCCTATTCTTGGGGTGTGATTTAGCAATTATGAGTTTATAGTTGAAAAAACGAAACCAACCAATGTCTTTTCGCTTTCTTGAGGAAGAAGTCGTGAAACTAAGACCACTAGACTGATCTCTTAAGGAGTGGGTCGATGCCCGAGAGGGTGAGCCCTAGTCCTATACCCAAACACCCTCATCGAAAGAGCAAGCTGGATAAGACGTAGGCTGGATAGTTTAGACGAGTGGGTGTTCGAGAGGAAACCATTTGATACACGACCCTAACCCTTTGTTGGGTTACTATAATAGCTTCGATTTATAGACACTCAGACTATAAGCTAGTGCCATTGATCACGATCTAAAGCTAGAAACAAAAATAAAGCATCAAAGAATCAATTCTCCATGTGTTGCATTTATATGGAACACTTTGTTAAATCAGTTTAAAAAGTTAATATATGTCCTTAATTTGCAAATGTTTAATTAGACTTATTTGGCAAAATATTCATAAAGGTACTATTATATTTAAAACTTCATATTTTTAAGGATGATTTTGGAACATAAATATCAAACTTTCCAAATTTTTTTTTAGTGAAACTACATCACATAAATTGAAACGAAAAGAGTAAATATTTAACTTACTGTTAGATGTATGACATATTTAAATAATGTTGTTGGAATACAAGTCATATGTTTGAGGTTCAAATAAAGATATGGGAACTTCCATCAATGTTGCATCTTGATAACCAACTTTATCCTGCTTATCCAAATCCAAGTTGCAAATATGAAAAAGTTAGCTAAAACATTTGTAAACTAAAAACTTGTATGAAGTGATGAAGAAGGTTTAGAAAAAGATGTGAACTACTAACTTACTCTGTTTCATGTAATATAGTAAGAACTTAATCAAAGTGTAAAATACTAAAAAAAACTTAAGAAAAAAGGTGTATTCATCAATAGTATATATTATGTAACAAGATCAATGATGGTTGTGATCATTTGATATAGTTTGGTCATGTCATAGATTGAAACTATGGAAAATAAAGGTATTAAATATATAACGAATAAGGTTTTCTATGAGGACTTATCATTTTTGACATAATTCATATTTAACTAATGATATTGCACAACACAAAAAAATATGCATATGTGTGATAGATACTAGTAAGTATTAATATTTATGTCTCATATGTTTGCTTTAACAAAGATATAACATTAATCCCTCATATATAAACTATTAAATCTCTATGTTTTTAGGTTTGAACCTAAATAATTAAGTAAATTTTTTTATGATGCAACCATTTATTGGGTCGATAACTATAAATGATTAGATAACAAAATCTCATATAATTAACATTGTTATTCAAAGGTTTTTGAAAATATTATAGTTCATTAATTCAATTCATTCACTACTAACACCATACTCCATCTTTATCAATCATCATCATCATTGTTCACCATTCCCAACTATTACCATCAATACCCCAAAACTACCATAATCAACTACCACAACTATCAATCACTACAATCAACAACAAAATTAACATCAAATATTTAACTTCTTTTAATTTGTATGAGTATTTATATGTTGTTGTTGTGAATGATTAAATTATTTTAGCTCTAGAGAAGAACATTCTTTTTCTTTCATAACATAATTATCATTAAAAGATTGTTCAAGTATCTATCAAAAAATATTGTATATTGCTTATAAGGAAAAATTAAGCACCTTTTAAGTAGACATGTTTTTCAAAAGCTTACCTCTAAATCATCCATTAACATTGCATATTCGTCCCCACAAACTTGGTGTTGGTTTTTCATATTCTAGTAGAAAATAAAAAACAAGTAAAAAAAAAAGATCTTTTGTAAGATGGAAATCGAAAAAGTTTTTTTAAAAAATAAAAATAAAAACTTCAAGCGAGCTATTAAATGATACTTATGTGTTAAGTAATATCAAAAGAACTTAGTCAAAGTGCTAGAATACCCACACATAAAAAGTCAAAACAAAAGATGTTTGTCCATCAATTTATAGATTCAGTGACAAGAATAACTATTGTTGTGGTCATGGAGCTCAAACATTTTACCAAGTACATTGGATGCGTGATGAAAAAATAGATTCAATCAAACTTTCCTTTGAAAAACATTATAAATTTTTTTAAAAAAATCAATTTTGAAGCCTTTGTTTTTAAGAAAAATTTTAAGGAGTCCACAACCTCTAGATATATAACAATTTAAATTAATTTTCACCCATAACAATAATTATTTCTCTTTTATTGGTAAAAAACCTAAGATAATAAAATCACTTTTACTAGAAGTTGCATTCTTAAAATAAAAATATATTGTTAGGTAAAAAGAGAGAAAAAATATGTAAAGCTTAGATCCATAAAAAAATAATTAAAATTCGACCTATTGTAATTATGTATCTTTCAAGATTCATTAGATTAGTGATCAAAAAATTTATCTTAAAAAATTTGAATTTCTTTTAAAGCAAATTAAGAATTTGGAGAAAATCAATTTAAAATACTTCTCAATCCAAGAAAATTGTTAAAAGTGGTTGCTACCTTTAGATCTATAACAATTAAATTTTTGTTCCCACCATATCAATAATTATTTCTTTTTAAATTTGGTCAAACAATCTTCTCTCTTTCTCCCTAGATGTATTAGAACTTGAATACATAAAATAGTAAGAGAATATTAATAGTATCAAAGAAAAAGATCCTAGATAATTATATATATATA
>NC_028637.1:73630531-73646701 GCF_001406875.1 Solanum pennellii | reverse complement strand
TATATATATATATATATATATATATATATATATATAGATATATATACATATTATATATACACACACACACACACACACACACATATATATATATAAGAACAAGCATACATCATACAAACATAGAATCACAACCATCACCTACCTCAAAATAAGCTTGAAACCCTAAGAAGCTTGATCCTTACTATTTCGGATTCGTTCCGCTTGTTATTGGTCTCCAAACAATCAATATAATAGGAGAATCAACAAACAATCACTAATTAGCCAAAACTATAACAATTCTATGAACTCTAGATCAAACCCATGATCCAAACTAACCAATTTAGGGTTGTCTCCACCATAGAATCCATAACCAAAACCTTTCCCAATCAATATTATCCCATTCTACTACATTCTACAGATCGAGAAATAGATTTTGAGAATGAAAAACTTACCTTTAGCCTCAAGTAAGGTGAAAAATGAGTAGAAATCTCCCGAGGGTCGTTATTTAGCTCAAAAGGTCAAAAAGTGCATGATGAGGTCATTTAGGAATTTATTAACGACTTTAATTCGCGTCTTGTCCACCGCAACGGCACCCATCCTCCGAAAGCAGCAAAACCCGATGCCACGACGGGATTCCAAACCAGTGAGACAATTAAAGGATTCCCAAATCCTCATTTTATAACACACATCTAAACCACGACACTCTGAAAATATCCCTTACTCGAAGATCCATTCCCAAAGTTCTAGACGTCCGAGTTTGATTTCGTAAAGTTGTACGGATTCCTTAGCAAGTTAACTAACTAATACTGAAATTGATATCATAAATGGTTCACTCGATTGCTACCATATTTTTCTACACTTTGAGGTCTCTGATTTCATCCGAATCTGGGATAGGTTGGGAAATTCCAAGATACTATGAAAAAGATTTCCAGCCAAAATTTTCCCTTGTTGGATTTTCTATAATGAAAGAATCAAATCATTACAATGGATATCAAATTTCCCATCATTGTCCTCGAGTGAAAAACATAGGAAAAAATAGGTTAAGGAAAGAAAGATATAGTACTTGCTTCAACGAACAATTGAGGATACTTGTCTTGCATGTCCTTCTCGGTATACAAAGCAACATTCTCAACTGGACACTACTTCCATTGAATTTTCACGGAATTAATCTCCTTGGTCCTCAACTTACACAAATCACATCAAGAGTAGCAATCGGTTCTTCCTCATATTTGATCTCATTGTATAATCTTCATCACCATGATATTCCTAAACATAGACACATGAAATACCGGATCAACATTAGGGGTAGAGCCAATCTATATGAAACCAGGCCCTACATATTCAAGAACCTCAAAGGGACCAATATATTATGGACTTAACTTACCCTTCTTATAAAATTTCATCACCCCTTTCATAGGTTATACCTTAAGAAGAACCTTCTCTCCGATATGAAATTACATGTCCCTTACCTTATGATCCACATGATTCTTTTGTCTACTCTAGTCTGCTAAAAGCTTAGCTTGATAACCTTATCTTGAGCATCCTTCACTAAATCAACCCTTAAGGTATCACATATCCAACCTCGAACCAACCTATGGGTGATCTACGTCCCCTTCCATATAATGCCTCAAATGTTGTCATATAAATGCTGGAGTTATAAGAGAATTTTGAAAAGAGTAAGAACTTATCCCAATGTCCTCCAAAATCAATCACTCCTGCTCTCAACATGTCTTCCAACACTTGAATAGTCCTCTTAGATTTATATCGGTCTGTGGATAAAAAGTTGTATTAAAAGTGAATTGGGTGCCCAATTCATCATGAAATTTCCTCAAAAACTTGGCAGTGAATTAGGTACCACGATCTTAGATGATAGAACGGGGAACTCCATGCAACCTCACTATATCTTTCACATACACCTTAGCCAACTGTTCAACATTATAGCCAATCCTTACCGGAATAAAATTGGCTAACTTAGTCAATCTATCACCCACTACCCAAATAGAATCAAACTTCCCCAAAGTCTTGGGAAGACCAACCACAAAGTCCATGACTATTATTTCCACTTCTATTCCATTATTGGCATTCTTTAAAGCAAACCTGCCGGCCTTTGATGTTCATACATCACTTGTTGGCAATTTTGACACTTCGCTGTTTTTTCATACCCGACCACCAATAAATTTTCTTAAGATCTCTATACATCTTGGTCACACCCGGATGAATACAATATCGCGAATTATGAGATTCTGCTAATAATTTTTGACTCATTTTTACTCAAGTCATCAACTTGAGGAACACAAAATCTCTCTTTAACTATAAGTACCCATCCGCATCAAGAGGCGCCTCTTGTGCCTTACCAATATACCCACAAATTGAAAATAATAAATAAAGAACGCGTCTTCCCTTTCTCTCTTTATTATTATTTAATTCACTTATAATTTAGTAGAAAAAAAATATTGTTACACTTACCAAGTATTGATATGTTAAGTGAGGATCACTTAAATTACTTTTCCATCAATCTGTGAAGTGCACAAATGCCCACTAACAAACAAAGGAAACATATTACTTTCTTAATACTTACACAATAAAGTAGTGAATTTATGCAAAATCCTCATGTAGACATTTTTGTATACCTCTTTTATTACCTCCAAATTTCTAAAATGGAAATCACTATTTGTATTTCCTCAGGAGCTTCCTAAATATCAATATATTTATGCCACTAGTAGGTAAACTAAAAAAATTATTTAGTATATAGTGCACCACATAAATTTTCATAGATTAGGAGTCATACCCGTCAAACAAAAATTAAATTCGGCGCTTTTGTTTAGAATATACATCTTAGTCATTTCACTGTAGCCCCAAAACCTGATTATGACGTGTACACTCAACTAATGTATAAAATACAGAATCAAAAGATTATTGCAAGTTTAAATGTCTTTGTTTCTCGAATAAAAGAAAATATAAAATAAGGAACAAGAATGCTGACAAGGTTGACAAGCAATTACCTCTCAAAATCCATCAAAAGCCTTGAAAATAGATGAAGAAGAAGCTCATAGTGGTTCAGGATTGGAACCTACACAAGTGTAGAAGCAACATGTGAGTACCATACAACATCGTACTCAACAACCAACCTACTAAACAAGGTAAAACTAAGCTAGAATAAGAGTTGTCATTTCATTCCAACTGAACCACCTCAATTAAAACATACATTGAAATCAGTTCAACCTAAGAGTATTACACGAACAATTCACAGGTTTCCATAATCACAGTCCAACAGTAACAGTTTATTAATAACAAGTATCAAATCATCAAGCATGCGTATCAAGGTCATCATGCACAAAAATCAAGTATACCGAAATCTAGTATCAAGATTATCATGAAAATTATCAACCGAATCTTATGAGAACAACCCATAGTCCATATACTCGCTAGTAACGGCCTCAACATCAATAACACTCACTAGAATTGACCTCAACATCAATAACACTCGCTAATAAAAGTCTCGGTATCATAAAACTTACTTGCAATGATTTCATCATCAATAACACTCATTGATACTGACCTTCAGATCAATAACACTAGTTGAAAATGACCTCGGTAACAATAAGACTCATCGATAATGACTTCCACATCAATTGTAACACCTTGAAAATCCAAGACGTGTCGTAAAGCCTAACATAGGTGTCAGGAGTCTAAGTACTATCTTAAAGTCCATTTTGATGAGTGTAGGTCATTTAGGAAGTGTAAGAACCAAAACGTCCAAGAACGTCCATGACATCCAGAAGTTGGTTCAAAGGGGTGCTAGTGTGCCTTAGCCTATTTGACTTGCTTTTAGGAGTCGGAAATTTACGAAAAATGGGGAAAGGGTAGCTAACATGTGTTTAAGTTGTTCATGATCGAACCATCCTGGTACGACTCCCCAAGGACCGACCAGGGGCCCTTGAGGAGGACCCTTGCAGTTTGAGGCAACACAGCCTGGCATTGTACATCGACGAGACAATAGATGGACCGTGTGTGGATCGGCGATGCATCGGTGCAACCTTTATCACACACTTAGGATATTTTAGGAATCTCCTCACCCGAACAACTTCTAAACTTACCATCGAGGTGCAGGTTACAGTCCGTGTGTGGATCTACAGGGTGTCGATGCCACCGTCGTCCCACACTTAGACAATTCATGGAAGACCCTAAACTGCATGGTCCCTAACCATATTGACGGATGTGTCGACTGACCCACGGTCCGTCGATCGTGGTGTCGTCGGTGACACAGCCAACTCCCTACATATTTTAAGTTAGTTTTAATTAATTAGGTGGTTTAGTGGTTAGTTTGGGATTAAGGGGAGACTAATTAACTAATTTAACTCCCAATATAAATACCCTTAACCCTCATTTATCTAAACACAACTTAGAATATAAACTCTCTTCCTTCTCTCTTATTTCTCTCTCTGCTTGAACTCACCATTGAAGACTAGTAAGGGAAGGGGTTTGACGGCTGGAAATGGGCGAATTCACCATAAATTCTTCATCAAACTTTATGTTATGGGATCTAATTCACCTTTGAGACTCTTTCCTCCAAAGGTTTTTTCTAAATGGATTTCAAAAGTTGAGTTTTCATGTGAGTTTCATCAATTACGAAATTGAAGTTATGGATTGAGTTGTTCATGATTTCTTTAGGTTATATTGAATATATTAACATGTAATTTAACTTTATTATGGTAATTGTTGATGTTTTGGTCTAAATTGAAGAACATGATCCTCAACCCCTAACTCTAGGTTGTGATCATGATGTATATTGTATTGTCATCATTTAATTGACTTTGTTATTGATTAGATTACTATCCTATGGTGTTATTATGAATAAATTAAGATGAATTATAGGCCTATCATTTTAGTTCTCTATATGTAGTTTAGGTTATGAAGTATATTGTGAAATACGCCTATGTATTTTGTCTTAAGCTATGATCTAGTGTTGAATTGTGTTATAGAGATGCAATTGGCGTTGTTATCTTATTGGTTATCATTGTGTGATGATGTTACTCCCCTAATTGGGTTGAGTTATGGTTTAATGGTAAGACCTTGGTCATGATTTTTGAAGAAGACATGCTAAGTCTTAGAATCTCTATATTTACTTACAAATGTGATAAATTGTGGTTAAGTCATGATGTTATTTGGAGTATGCCTTATACTAGGATGATAGGTTGGTATGATGTTGAATTGAAATGTCTTGACTATGTTGTGAGGATGATTAAGATGTATGTGATACAAGGATGGTGAAAACTATCAATATGCCTTGATATGCTATAAAATGTTAATGTGTTAACCTCACTTATATGAATTGTGATGAATGGACTTATACTCATATAATTCTTATTGACCTATTGATGATGCTGATTATACAAGGGATAGACCCTGTGACCTAAACTAAACTAGGGGACTCTAGCTTAGCACCAAGTAAACCAGATTGAGGAGTGTCCCTTCCCACGTAGGGAAGGTAGGAACACTACATTATTGTTGAGATTAGAGACTATAATTCATGGAAAATAAAGAGGGTGCCAACTATATCTCCTAGTTCTTGAACTATGTTGCCCCCGTAGGAATACTAGCTAGTAGATCCACATAGTTGCTATGTTTCATGTTTTGGTACTACCTTGGCAAGTAGTCCGCCTTCTTTCGGTGTAGGGTTTTATGATATCGAACTCCACACTAGCTCATATGGTCTATGTAGTTAGGGCGAGATGTTCCCAAAAGGTAAAATGAATTAAAGGACTTGAACTCGAACTTGGATAACCTAAGAGGTATAGCTTAGTTTAAGTAGGGGTATGGGGCTCTACTTAAGCATTGCACTAGTTAGCCTTGAGAGGAGTCTTAGGAGGATGTTCTTCCATATGTTTATGCTATGATGATATATGATATGTCTATGATGAACTTGGCACATTGTTGATACTACATGTTGATTTGTTCACTTATGAGTATGCCTTGGGTTATAATGTTAACATAAGATGAAATGTAAATCTTTATATTATGTTATTTAAAGTTGGAAATTGGTTATGGTTTCTTGTTGAGGCTACTTGATTGAGTAAGGTTATGGGGATTCGCTTGGTCATTGCACTTGTTGACTTGATAAAGATTCATGCGTAGTTGTCTTGCTTATTATGATATGGTTGACTCTTATTCATTCTTATGATGTTATTCCTTGATGATAGGGTTGTAGTCAATCATGGTTTTAGGTATGTTGGAATATGTAGTACTTTTTGAGTTAGTAAGCATGTTTGGTTGATTGATATGACTTCCTTGGCTTTGCATAGGTTTTAAAAGGGTACAATGTCATGTTTTGACTAAATGTCCCTTTTTAGCATGTTTGGCTTGTATATGTGCATAAGGTCTCATACTTAGTACATATGGAGTACTAACCCCATTTCCATTCCTTTTTCCAAACATTTTAGGTTCCGGTCGTTGAAGGTTCATTCAGGACGACTTGAAGAAGGCTTGGATATTCTCTATCATCCATGTGGGTAGGTCCTCAATTTCTGAGGGCAATGCCAATATCTTTCCTATGAACTTTCTTTGTTATGAGTTTAAGACTCTTTTATGTTCGTCCCACTATGATGTCGTACGACTTCTATAAGCCTATATGTGGCTTCTTTACATTTGATGTAGGGTTATGCACATATTGTGATAATCGTTTAGATGATATAAGATGTGCACTAAAAGTAGAAGGATATGTAACCTTCCTATACGAAGGGTCTATGTATACTCGATACGACTATATATTATGTGTGTCTAGAGGTCTATGTATACCTCCAATAATATGTGATGAAAAGTTGTTAATTTTTCCGCATTTTTCAACCTATGAATGTAATGACATGAGACGAAGAGGCTAGTCTTAGTACCAAAAAGGACGACGACGCCAGTTACAACTAGGGGGTAAACTCGGATCTTACAAACTTAGTATCAGAGTACGAAGTTGAATATCGTTGAGTTATGTCTCTCTGTCTAACATGTGTATGTAGGTTTGTAATCATAATTGTGAAGCGCGCCACACTTATGAGTAGTAACCTATATGATGCTTAGGAATCACTCTCCATCTTGGAAATCTTATATCGTGCCATTAGAGTATACTTATAGTGTGCTTTTGCATCTAATACTATTTTTGTTCTTATAGGAAGCATGAACACGCGAAGGAATGCGACTCAAAGACTTGAAGATGAAATTGCCAATGTGGGAGCTCCTCCCCGTGGTGAGCAAGTTCCTCTATTTGAAGAATATGCTAATGTTGACCAAGCTCCGGCCAATCCTTCACCATTGACGGTTGGAGATATAAGGGCTGCCCTCACTCAATCGGCTCAAGCTACCACTGTCCAAGCCCAAGCTATGACGGCCCAAGCCAATCGGGAGCTTATACCCTGTCCTCAACAACAAGTCACTACTATGGCTTCCCATCTAAGGGACTTGACTCGAGTGAACCCTCCTACTTTCTACGGGTCTAAGGTTGATGAAGACCTCCAAGAATTCATCGATGAAGTCTCTAAAATACTTTTGGATATGAGGTTGTCCATAAGGGAGAAGGCCGAGTTTGCCACTTATCAACTCAAGGACATGGCACAAGCATGGTATGTGCAATAGAGGGATAATAGGCCATTCAAGGGTGGTCTGATGACTTGGGAGATTTTTAAGACGACTTTTCTAGATCGGTTATTTCCTAGGGAGATGAGGGAGGACAAAGTGTGGAATTCATAACCCTTCACCAAGGAGGAAGGATTGTCCATGAGTACTCTTTGGAATTCATTAATTTTTCCAAATATGCTTCTTCTTTGGTCTCCGATCCTAGAGACCAAATGAGTTGTTATGGTGACAGGAGTGTCAGAGGACTTACAAGAGGAGTGCCATTCGTACATACTACATGAAAACATGAACATTTCCCGTTTTATGGTGCATGCAAGAAGAGTTGAGGAAGCAAGGGCTAAGAGAAAAAGTAGAGATGTTAAGAGGGCAAGATCATTTGATGGAGGTTCCTCAAAGAATAGGCTTGAAATACAGACAAGCCTAGATTTAAGAAGAAGGTTTCTAATAAAGTCCCTTCCAAGTTCCCAAAAGCTAGTGGTGATAGGGTGTCTAACCCTAAATTAAAGAAGGGAAAAGGTACTAATTTACCTACCGAGAAGCCAATTTGTGGAAATTGTGACAAGAAGCACTATGGTGATTACCTTAAGGGGACGAATAATTGTTTTAGTTGTGGCAAGAGTGGTCACAAGATGAGAGATTGTCCAAACTTGAAGAGTCAATACAAGGGTAGTGGTCAAGCTCAAGCAAGTGCTTCTAATGAGGCACCAAATAAGAACTGTTCTATACTCTCTGCTCTACGGGTGAGCAAGAGACTTCTCCCGACGTGGTGACCGGTATGTTGAAAGTCTTCTCTATTGATGTATATGTCTTACTTCATCCTGGCGCTACTTTATCCTTTGTTACTCCTCTAGTAGCCAAAAAGTTTGATATTTTACCCTATATTTTGCATGAACCTTTTATAATGTCTGCTCGGTGGTTAAGTCGGTTGTTGCAAAAAGGGTATATAAAAATTGTCCACTAATGTTGCCCAATAGAGTTTCTTATGTTGATATAGTAGAACTCGATATGCTTGATTTTGATGTTATATTGGGTATGGATTGTTTGCATGCTTGTTTTGCTTCTATTATTATAGGAAAAGGGTGGTGAGGTTTAACTTCCCAAATGAACCTGTTGTAGAATTGAAAATGGAAAACAGTATTCCTAGAGGTCGTATTATATCTTGTCTAAAAGCATGAAAAGGATCTCTAAAGGTTTTCTGTACCATATTGTAAGTGTCTAAGATCTAGACTCCGAAATTCCTCCTATTGAGTCAGTCCATGTAGTGAGTGAATTTCCAGAGGTTTTCCTAATGTCTTTCCCGATATTCCTCTCGAACGATAAATTGATTTTGGTATCGATTTGCTACCGGATATAAATCCCATTTCATTCCTCCTTAACAAATGTCTCCGGCCGAATCGAAGGAGTTGAAGGCTCAACTCAAGGATTTACTAGATAAGGTTTTTATAAGGCCTAGTGTTTCACCGTGCGTTGATCCGATTTTGTTTTTAAAGAAGAAAGATGGGTCCTTGAGAATGTGTATTGACTGCCTCCAACTCAACTAGGTCACCATTAAGAATAAGTACCCTCTCTCTCAGATTGACGACTTGTTTGATCAACTCCAAGGGGCGAGCTACTTTTCAAAAATTGATTTGAGATCGGGGTATCACCAACATAGGGTGAGAGATGAGGATATACCAAAGACGTCCTTTTGGACTAGGTATGGTCACTATGAGTTCTTCCTAATGTCTTTCGGTCTCACTAATGCTCCAGCAACGTTTATGGACCTAATTAATAGAGTATTTCAAAATTACCTAGATTCATTTGTCATTGTCTTCATTGACGACATCTTGGTATATTCAAATATCGAGAGTGATCATATGGGTCATTTGAGGGTAGTATTGCAAACCCTTAAAGAACATCAATTGTTTGCCAAATATAGAAAGTGTGAGTTTTGGTTGAGGTCGGTGACATTTCTTGGGTACATCATCTTTAGTGAGAGAGTTGAAGTAGACCAAGGAAAATGGAGGCGGTGAAGAATTGGCCTAGATCATTGAATCCAACCGACATTAGGAGTTTCTTGGGTCTAGCGGGTTATTATCGGAGGTTCGTGGATGGTTTTGTGTCCATTACATCTCCTTTGACTACTTTGACCCAAAAGAGTAAGAAATTTGAGTGGTCAGAGGCATGCAAGAAAAGTTTCGAATTGTTGGAAGACATGCTTACTTCCGCTCCTGTGTTGACTTTACAAGAGGGTACAAAGGATTTTGTTGTGTATTGTGACGCATCACGAGTGGGTTTGGGGTGTGTGCTTATGCAACACGGGAAATAATAGCCCTCTAGGAAACTTAAGGTGCATGAGAGAAACTATCCCACTCCTGACCTTGAGTTAGCGGCCGTGGTGTTTGTTTAAAAATTTGGAGGCATTACTTGTATGGGGTTTATGTTGATGTCTTTAATGACCATAAGAGTCTCCATACGTGTTTACCCAAAAGGAGTTGAATCTCTGACAAAGAAGGTTGTTAGAGTTGTTGGAAGATTATGATATGAGTGTCCTTTATCACCCCGTTAAGGCTAACGTGGTTGTGGATTCCCTAAGTCGTATAACTATGGGTAGTGTATTCCACCTTGACGAAGCGAAGAAGGACCTAGCGAGGGAAGTTCATAGGTTGGCTAGGTTAGGGTGAGGTTGGAAAGTTCTCCGAATGGGGGTGCTATATTCGATCATAATTCTGAGTCATCTCTACTGGTTGAGGTGATGTCCAAACAACCCCTTGATAAAGCATTAACGGAGTTGAAAGAATCGGTTTTCGGCAAGTTTAAGGAATCATTCTTCTTAGAGGGAATGGTGTGTTAAGGAACCAAGAGAGATTGTGTGTTCCCAACGTAGATGGGTTGAGGGATCGGATCCTAGAAGAAGCCCATGGGTCCCTCTACTCAATTTGTGTGGGTTCGACAAAAATGTACCACAACCTAAGGGAGATATATTGGTGGGAAGGTTTAAAAAGGGGCATAGCGGAGTTTGTCGCGAAGTGTCCGAATTGCCAATAAGTAAAGGCCGAACACCAAAAGCAAGGTGGCTTACTACAAGAGATCCAAATTCCTACTTGGACGTGGGAATACATCAATATGGAGTTTGTAGTAGGTTTACCTCGGACTCAAAAGTCATATGATTCCATTTGGGTGGTTGCGGATCGGTTGACTAAGACCGCTCGCTTTATTATCGTCAAATTTACATATTCGGCGGAGTATTATGCAATAATCTTCATAGATGAGATTGTGTGCCGCCATGGTATTTCGTTATCTATCATATCGGATCGGGGCACACAATTCACATCTAGATTTTGGAGATCGTTCCAAAAAGGGTTGGGTACTACTGTGAAGTTGAGCACCACTTTTCATCCTCAAACATATGGTTAAGCAGAACGTACTATTCAAACCCTTGAAGATATGCTTAGGGCGTGCGCTTTGTTTCAAACCCCGGTTCGAATTAAAGGGAATTAGAATAAACATTTGCCTTTGGTGGAGTTTGCCTATAATAATAGTTTTCATTCATCCATTTTCATGGCTCCCTATGAAGCCTTGTATGGTAAGAGGTGTAGGTCTCCTATTGGATAGTTTGAGGTGGGTGAGCCTTCGCTTCCTGTTCCCGAGTTAATTTGTAAGACTTTGGAAAAAGTTCATATCATAAAGAACCGGCTGCAAACGGCCTATAGTCGGCAAAAGTCTTATTCCGATCATAGGAGAAGGTATTTGGAGTTTGAAGAAGGTGATAAGGTGTATTTGAAAATTTCACCAATGAAAGGGGTGGTTAGATTTTTCAAGAAAGAGAAGTTGAGTCCTCGTTATGTGGGTCCCAATGAAATCTTGCAAAGGATTGGTAAGTTTGCCTATGAATTGAAACTTCCTAGTGAAATGTCTTCGGTTTATTCGATTTTCCATGTTTCTATGTTGAAGAAGTGTATTGGTGATCCCGAGTCCATTCTTCCTATTGAGGGTCTTGGTACCAAGGATAACTTCTCTTATGAGGAAATTCCGGTTCAAATTATTGATAGGCAAGTTAAGAAGTTAAGGAATAAAGAGGTGGCTTCCGTAAAAGTGTTATGGAAGAATCATCTAGTTGAGGGTGCAACATGGGAGGCCGAGGCCGACATGAAGTCCCGTTACCCTCATCTTTTTGATAATTAAGGTTATTCATTCCTTTTTAATAATATAAATATAACTAAAAATTGATGTTTCTTGATTTTTGGTGAACTCTTGCAAAAATGTGCATTTTGGTGTTGCATTACATTGAAGTAGTACCTCTAAAACTTGAATTTTGCCTTTTTGGTTTATTTGAGTTATGTTGTACAATTTTGTATGGTGAGTCTTTATGAAATGATATGTATCATGTTGTTAAGTTGAACTTTCTGCTAATTGACTCATGTAATGTATGTTGAGATCATAAGTGTTGTGACAAGGAAATGCTTCAAGATGAAGTGGTTTGAGCCTTATGTGTGAAAATTTGTGTTTTGAAATTTGCCTTGGTGAAATGAAATGATTTATGTTGATTTGATATTGTTGATTGGTTGGGCTGCTAGTCTTGAGTCTATCCCTTCCTTCAAAAGGGTTTTAGTGTCATTCGGGGACGAATGTTCCTGGGGGGGGGGGATAATGTAATGCCTTCAAAATCCAGGACATGTCGTAAAGCATAAAATAGGTGTCATGAGGTCTAAGTACATTTAGGATGTTTAAAAACCAAAACATCCAAGAACGTCGATGGCGTTCGGAAGTTGGTTCAAAGGGGTGCTAGCGTCCTTGGACTATTTGAGTATCTTTTAGGAGTCAAAAACTTACAAAAAATGGTGAAAGGGTAGCTAACAGGTGTTTAAGTTGTTTCATTGTCGAAACGTCCGGGTACTACTACCCAAGGACCGATCAAGCGCCATTGAGGAAGACCCTTGCAGTTTGAGGCAACACTGCCTGACAGTGTGAACCGACGGGATAACAGACGGCTCGTGTGTGGATCGACAGGGCATCGGTTCCACCGTCGTCCCACACTAAGGCTAGTTGAGGAAGCCCCTCGCCCGCACAGCCTCTGAACTTACCAACGAGGTGTAGGCTACGGTTCGTGTGTGGATCGACGGGGCATCGATGCCACCGTTGTTCAACACTTAGCCAATTCATGGAAGACCCTTACCTGCATGGTCTATGACTGTACCGATGGATGTGCAGCACGAAGGCCGGCTTGGTCCGTCGACTGACCCACAGTCCATCAATCAAAGTACCGTCGGTGACACAACCAACTCCCTACACATATTAAGTTAATCTTATTTAATTAATTCGGTGGTTTAGTGGTTAGTTAGGTATTAAGGGGAGACAAATTAACTAATTTAACTCCCAATATAAATACCCTTAACCCTCATTAACTTAAACACAACTCGCAATATAAACTATCTTTCTTCTCTTTTCTTTCTCTCTCTTCTTGAACTCACCGTTGAAGACTAGCAAGGAAAGGGGTTTGAGGGATAGAAAGGGGAGAATTCACCATCAACTCTTCATCAAACATCAAGATATGGGATCTAATTTACCTTTGAGACTCTTTCCTCAAAAAGCTCCTTCAAAATGGATTTCAAAAGTTGAGTTTTCATATGGGTTTCATCCAATTACGAAATTGAAGTTATGGATTAAGTTATTGATGATTTGTTTAGGTTATATTGAATATATTAACAGGTATTTAAACTTTATTATGGTAATTGTTGATGGTTTGGTCTAAATTGAAGAACATGATCCTCAACCCCTAACCCTAGGTTGTGATCTTAATCAATATTGTGATCATTTAGTTGACTTTGTTATTCATAAGATTACTATCTTATGGTGTTATTATGAATAAATTAAGATGACTTATAGGCCTATCATGTTAGTTCCGGAGATGTGATTTAGGTTATGAAGTATATTATGAAATTGGCCTGTGTATCTTGTCTTAAGTTGTGATCTAGTGTTAAATTGTGTTGTAGAGATGTAATTGGCCTTGTTATCTTATAGGTTATCATTGTGTGATGATGTTACTCCCCTAATTGGGTTGAGTTATGGGTTAATTGTAATACCTTGGTCATGAATTGTGAAGAAGACTTGGGACGTTTTAGAATCTCTATCTTTACTTCCAATTGTGATAAATTGTGGTTAAGTCATGATGTTATATTGGAGTATGCCTTATACTAGGATGATAGGGTTGTATGATGTTGAATTGATATGTCTTGACTATGTTGTGAGGTTGATTAAGGTGTATATGATATAATAATGGTGAAAACTATCAATTTGCTTTGATACACTATGAAATGTTAATGTGTTAACCTCACTTATATGAATTTTTATTAAAGGACTTATACTCATACAATTCTTATCGAGCTATTGATGATGATGATTATACAAGGGGTAGATCCTATTACCTAAACTAAACTATGATTGATAACTAAAGGCTTAAAGACATTTCAAAAAGGGAGTTAGCTTAGCACCGAGTAAACTAGTTTGAGGAGTGTCCCTTCCCAAGTAGGTAAGGTAGGAACACTACATTTCTCTCGGAATTGGAGACTATAATGCATGGCGCATAAAGAGGGTCCCAACTATATCTCCTAGTAGGGTTATGCATCGATAGATCCGGTTCGGTTTTATATATTATCGGTTTTCTTTATGTGTTTTTGGTTTTTAAATATGCTAACCCGGATAACAAACCAATAAGATGTTATTTATCGTTTTTTGGTTTATTCGTTTTTGATAGTTATCGTTTTGGTTTTCGGTTTACCCAATAAGAAAATATCCGTAAAATATAATATGACTTCTTACTTAGCTAAATATAGTACGAAGGTTATAACTACATGTCACCACCAAAACATAGTACGGACCTTTACAAACTTGCAGATGCTACAACCTACAATTACAAACTAAAGCTAAAATCAACTAGTCCAACAAGACTAAACTAAATCAAAAGCTACAATTGCGAAACCTTACATTAGTTTCTAGGTTTTTAGTAAACAATAAAAACTAGAAAAGCGGCCTAGTGTGAAGTACATAGAGCATTAATAATTTGATATACTTATAGTGTCTAGTTACATATTGAATTATTAGGGAGGGTAAAATAGTAAATTCTTATTGGTATATTAGTTTACCCAATAATAAAACCCGATACTAAACCAATAACCCTATAACTTTTTTTATAAACCCATAAAAAACCCAATAACCCAATTACCTAATAACAATAACCCAATAATATTTTTTTTGTTCGGTTTATCGGTCAGTTCAAATTTTCCACACTCCTATCTCTTAGTTCTTTATCTATGATTACCATAGGAATACTAGCTAGTGGATCCACGTAGTTCCTATGTTTCATATTTTGGTATTACCTTGTCAAGTAGTCCTCCTTCTTTCTGTGTAGGGTTTTATGACACCGGATTCCACACTAGCTCATGTGGTCTGTGTCGGTTAGGGCAAGATGTTCCTTAAAGGTAAAATGAATTAAAGGACTTGAACTCTAACTTGGATAACCTAAGAGGTCCATCTTAGTTTAGGTAGGGGCATGAGACTCTGCTTATGCATTGCACTAGTTAGCCTTGAGGGGAAACCTAGGAGGATGTTCTTACATATGTTTATGTTATGATGATATATGATATGTATATGATGAACTTGGCATATTGTTGATACTACATGTTGATTAGTTCACTTATGAGTATGCCTTCGGTTATAATGTTAACATAAGATGAAATGTAAGTCTAAATGTTATTTTATGTAAAGTTTGACATTGGTTATGGTTTCTTATTCAGGCTTCTTGATTGAGTAAGGTTACGGGGCTTTGTTTGGTCATTGCACTTGTTGACTTGATAAGGATTCATGAGTAGTTTTCTTTATTATGATTATATGATTGACTCTTATTCATTCTTGTGATGTTATTCCTTGATGATAGAGTTGTAGTCAATCATGGTTTCAAGTATGCTGGAATACATATTACTTGTTGAGTTAGTAAGCATGTTTGGTTGGTTGATATGACTTGCTTTGCTTTGCATTAGGTTTTTAAAAGGGTAAAATGACATGTTTTGACTAAATTTCCTTTTTAGCATATTTTGCTTGTATATGTGCATAAGGTCTCATACTTAGTACATATGGAGTACTAACCCCATTTTCTTCCCTTTTCCCAAAAATTTTGGTTCCGGCCATTGAAGGTTCATTTGGGACAACTTGAAGAAGGCTTGGATATTCTCTATCATCCAAGTTAGTAGGTCCTCAATTTCCGAGGTCAATGCCAATATCTTGTTGATACGCTCAAACTTACTTCTCAAATAAGAAGTAAAGCGGTCGCGTTAAGTAAATAACCAAACTAGTGAGGTTGGGATCGTTCCCACGAGGAAAATAGTCTAGACTTAACTTCAACTTGTTATTACTATTGTTCGGTTGATAACTTCCTTGGAAAGTAAAAACATAAAAAGGGGGGGTTTATATTTCCTAATGAGTAAAAATAACTAGAGAAATTGAAAGAGACACTTAACGGTTTTGAGAATTGGATTTTAATCAATTAATCAAAGTAACTAGGGTTTACGTGTTCCCCACAGGTTCATAACTTGATAA
>NC_028637.1:73626565-73627704 GCF_001406875.1 Solanum pennellii | reverse complement strand
TCCTCAGCAGGCTCGACAGAAGGGGCCTCAGACTCCGGCACCCTCGCCTCTAGGATCGTGTCGATGTCTTCCCGAAGACTATCGATCGCAGCCTGAAGAGTCGACACATCCACCGGAGGGGCTGGTCGGGCTAACACTCTCAACTCAAACGCATCCAGACGCTGGTTGACCTCAGCAATCTTCCGCTCTGTAAACTGTTGCATCTTACTCTCTAGATGCGCCTCAGACTCGGTAATCGACTTCTGCATCCACGGCTGGATATGATGCAGAAGAGTGGCCATTTGTGCCTCTAATTTTTGGACCCTAGCAAGCGGGACCAGTACCGGTAGAGAGGCTGTGCGAGAGGAGCTCAGGGCTGTGCTACTACCCGGGATAGACTTGACCGGGGTAGTGTCAGTGGACACCTGTGTAGCTGTGCGGGCCTGGGCTATCGTATCTGCAAGATCATCAGGAAGTGGTGGAAGCTCTGGATGGGGCCCTCTACGTGGGGCCAATTCATTGGCCTTGTCTCTGATGAGGCCGACGTCAACGGTACCCTACGGGGTCTTCAACTGATCAATGTGCCATATGGGCACACCTGCGGACCTGCAAAGTGCAAAGATCATGCACGGAAAGGGGTAGGTGGTAGTGACCTTGAATGCCCTATCGTGTATGACTGCCTGGAGAAGCCATGCAAAGTCGACCTCGAAACCAACTATCATCGCCGCCATCAACACTGCGCGATCCCAGGTAACGATGTTGTCAGTAGCTGTGGGGGAGAGGCAGTGACGGACAAGCAGCCACAAGAACTTTGCTGTGAATGTGAGGTTGGCCTTCTTGATGGCCCACTTCGGCTCAGTGACCCAATCGACATCCTCTCCATCTACTGACAGGTGCAGGGCCATCCACCTCTTGGTGGTCTCTCTCAGTGCCGGCTCGCGCAAGAACTGCCCATCCTTTACTATCTGCCAGCGGTAGTCAAACTCGGCAGTGATGGGGGTCCAGGTAGCATCTGCACTCTCGCCGTATAGAAACCGGCGGATGGCTGGCGGGGAAATGTCGACCTGCACGCCCCGAACTCGAATCTGCTCCAGTGGGGCCTGTTTAGCGGGAGCAGCCCGCCTATCGATCTGTGATCGGAGAGTCGCTACGTAGGATGC
>NC_028637.1:73621992-73622141 GCF_001406875.1 Solanum pennellii | reverse complement strand
ACGGACCGTCGTGGTCACAACGGACCGTCGTGGACTCCGTCGTCCCATACTTGGTGCAATTTCTTCTGCTTCTTTCTTCATTCCCCTCAACGGCAGGTATGACGGACCGTCATAGGCACAACGGTCCGTCGAGGGTCTTCGTTCCAAAA
>NC_028637.1:73601823-73621582 GCF_001406875.1 Solanum pennellii | reverse complement strand
GTGCAATTTCTTCTGCTGCTTTCTTCATTCCCCTCGACGGCAGGTATGACGGACCGTCATATGCACAACGGTCCGTCGAGGGTCTTCGTTCCAAAATACTTCAACTCTCGGAATCTGGGTACTGGGATCACTTCTCTGAACTTCACGACGAACCTGCAGGATGGACCGTCACAGCCATGACGGACCGTCACAAGCTTCGTAATCCCACACTTGGTTAGACTTCCCCATCTTCCTTCAGCAGCTGCACTACGCTTCCACCTACGGACCGTCACAGGCACGACGGACCGTCATAAGCTCCGTAGGTGGACTCTTCTGCATTTTTTCGCTCAAAATCTCCGCATTCAGCTTTGGACAGATTTCCTGCAAAACAAAGAGAAACTGATATCAAAATTAGCACAAAAAGGCTTTCGGACACACTAAACTAAAGGAAAAAGTATTAATTATACCGTGAAACCACGGTATATCACTTGTCTATGAAGTTTCTTTATTATGAGTTTAACACTCTTTTATGTTCATTCCACTTTCATTTTGTACGACCTGTATAAGCCTATATGTGGCTTCTTTATATTTGATGTAGTGCTACACCCATATTGTGATAATAATTTAGATGGTATGAGATGAGACAATCTTTGGGACTATTTTTATATCTTTTATATATATGTATGTTCACTAAAAGTAGAAGGCTATGTAACCTTCCTATATGAAGGGTCTATGTTTACTTCATACGACTATATATTATGTGTATGTAGAGGTCTATGTAAACCTCCAAGTAGATGAAATGAAAAGTTTTAAATTTTTCCGCATTTTTCCACCTATGAATGTAATGACATGATATTAAGAGGCTAGTATTAGTCCCTAAAAGGACGACGACGCCGGTTACGTCTAGGGGGTAAACCCGGATGTGACATCAATAACACTTTTTTGGCACTAGACTCGGTATCAATAACACTTTTTGGCACTGGCCTCGGTATCAATAACACTCATTGGTTATGACATCGACATCAATGTTATCATCATGATGCACAAAAATCAATGTAAATAAACAATTTCATAACATGAGGAAGAAACAATAAATTAGCGCAATTCAAGTTCACATCGATATCATCAAAGCATTTCATTAATCAACAAACTTACATCCACAACAAGGAAATTAACAATAAAATTATCAACATGCTGCCTATTCATTTGATACCCCTTTTATTCTTTGAGATCAATCATTACATTAAATTAGCTCATAAACTCATTCCCACCCCAACACATACAATGAAGGAAAATACAAGATTCTATAAGCTTTTGCATGACCCGAAGTACATCCTAAATGTGACATGGCATGTAAGACCCTACATATGCCACATAACATACATCATACAAGATAATATAAATAAATATTTCAAAATATATGGTCATATATAATTTAGAATTTTAAAAAAATGGAAGTCTGTCTCAACCCTCAGAAAATTAGGACTCATCAATCGTCAAGTAAAAAATGGATCAACTAGCCATGAGTATGAAAGGTAAGAGTTTCGAACCCTACATTAGTGAAACATTGTAGGAACAAATTTGTATTATTACATAAAATGTAGTAAGTATGATAGAAATGCATAAGATTTATAAAATCGTGCTAAAAAAGGGACTTTCACATGACATGCAATGGTCAAGCTTTATCATAAGATAAAAGGCTTAGAAAATATAAGACATAATCATGGTCAATGAAAGTTTAACATATTAAAAACATTGTGAGATAACTTGAATGTATACCTAGTTCATTATTATGGTAAGTTTGACATTAACTGACATAGACCATGTGAGCAATAACATAAAATCCAATATATTTCTTGTATCGGAAGAAGGAGATTTGGGGCCGTCTAGGCGCTGGTGCATTTGGAGTCTTGATATTGAAACCCTATCCTTCTTCTTATTCTTCTTCTTCTTCTTCTTCTTCTTCTTCTTTTTCTCTTAGAGAGAGAAGTATTTGAGAGGATGAAAATGATCAATTTTTTGGATTTTAGAAGAATGCATTTAATTGGGTGATTTTGGGGATAAAAATCATTATATAGGGCCTAAGGTAGAGGGTAAAACGACAAAGTATTGGGTTAAAACAATTGGAAAAAGACCAACATGACCCTGAACAAAAACTGAAGAAGTGTCTTTCAAGAGGGACTTCACGGGTCGTCAAAAGCATCATAGTTCGTTTAGTGGATCGTGATGATGCTTTCTTTCTATCACTTTCTTCACCTCATCATGAAGTCATCATTGTCTCCATAAACTTTTCATCTGTTTTTTTTCTCCAGACACTTCACCTCTTTACCATAACAATCATTTTCTTTTTTCAAATTTGATGTTATCATTGTCATCACATACATTTCATCCTCGTCTTTGAGCAACCATCACCACCTTTATCATTAACATCGTTGCTTGATCATTGTTGTTTCTTCTTATCTAAGACCAACTACATTTTTCTTCATTTTCCATTCTTTTAAAATAACTTTCGATTTTGTTGATATATGGAATAAATAAGATAAGAAGAGGTGAATCGTTGTGCTCCGATAAGATAGCAGGGGAAGGATTTCGGTGGTCTGTTGATTAGTGGGTGGGGTTACATAATTTAATTATATTTTTTTTATTTAAATTAATTTTATTTTTCTACTTTATAAAAAATTTTAAAATAATTTTGTGGACTTGACTGACATATGTCATTGTTTAATTTGTTATTTTGTCATGTTTGGTAAAACCTGAAAATTTCCATCAACAACAAACAACATTACACTATAGAATCACCTATCATCTCAACCATCTCTTAGGAAGAGTACTAAGTAGCATAGGTTTTCAACTAAAACTAGAAAAAACAATTATGCACTAAGTAATTTGGTAGTCAACCTATGACTTTTGCTAGCTCTCCTAGAACTGTTATGTATCTGATCTTTCTATAATTTTTTTCTCAATCTTCTAAAGATGTTTTGGTTTCTTGCGTTTCACGTATGATTGATTATTGTTCCCCAAATAGTTGTGATAACTTCCTTCTAAAACTATTTCCAGTGTTTTGTAATTATGCCCTCCAATACTTGATGAACCTTATCATCAGCTATAGTTTGTCCTACCCAGTATTGATTGTCATCTTTCACTCTATTTAGCCAAGTGCATTATTATTTGAAGATGTGTATCCAAGTCTCCAAATATAGACTTGCACAAAGACAATTGTAGCATCCTCCGCTAAAATTGTTAGATGTCTTAATCTTTCCGTTGTAAGTAGTTTCCCTTGTATAACTGACCATACAATAAAGCGATTCTTTATAGATAACTTTGTAAGTAGCTATAAAATTAATTCAAAGTTCTACTATATTTAGCCTGCTCTGCTACTCTAAACGTAGCATTATACCTTCGTGTAATATAATATTGGCCATTATGAGTTAACTAGTATCTCCCTTACGTGTACCGACCCTTCATCAGCTCTTTTAAAGAAATAATCTTCTTCCAATACTAATTGCAGTCTTTCGGTGTTTGGTGAAGTGTTAAGTGAAATATTCTAACAACTTAAAGATGTCGTCAATGAGTTAAGTCATCTTGTTGAGAACTTTTATTTGTTATTGAAATTATTCGTTTTTCACAAATGTTATACCTCAGATGTTGCAAATACTAAGGAAAAGGGTAGTGTAAAAATTTGTCTGAAACTGGTTTAACGGATACAACCTACGGACCATAAGAAGTTCTACGGATAGTACAAAGTGAACTGTAGAACCAGGGTGGAGTTTTTGAAAAATCAAGTCCAATATCTTTTCTACAATTGATCAGTAGAGTGCATCAACTAATCTACAAGTAGTAGATAGGTATTGTAGGTAGTTCCCAGACTTAGTAAAATATAAAGCCAAGGATTGGTTTGTGCGGTTGGTATATACAATCCTTAGATGGGATTATGAGTCGTAGATTGTGTCTGTCAAATGTTGGAAAAAATATATAGTCTCTAATAATTTCTACAATTGACGAAACGGTCCGTCGAAATACTTATGGACCGTAGGTCAAAACCATATAGAGGGTCGAAAATTATTTTAAGGGATATTAAGTTTTTCTCGTAATTGATTAATGTCTAAACTAGGTCATTTTGACCCTAATCCTAAGCCCTATATAATTCCTTTAAGCTTAAAAACTACCTATTCTAAACCATTATCCTAAGTTTCTAAATTCCCTCCAAGATCACCCCCAAATTTCCTATGAAGAACTAAGAAAGGAGAAATCTAGGTTTGTCTTGAAGAACTCCAATTCACCATAGATTACGAAAATCAATTACTAAGATATGTTAGTATTCACCTATGGAGCTCTTTCCTTCATGTTTTCCTAAATTCTCCAATATTACAAGTAAGATTCTTCAATAAAAGTTAAGGTTTTATTCAATCTTCATGTGTTCTTTTCAATTATGATTCAGTTGAAATTTTTCTAGCCTTTTATACATGAATTGAATTAAATGTATGTTTTTAAGTTGAACTCACATGAAACCATGAATGATGTATGATTTTTTACTATAATTATATGATGAAACTTATGAATTATGAAAGAGGAAATTATGAAGATAGGCATGTTCTCTTACTACTAAACACGTGATTGTGAAAGAGTTTCCTTATGAAAGAATTAATAAGGTTGAAAAGTTTTCTCGCCTAAGTTGAATCAAGATTAAGGAACCTTTCTAGATGAATTTTGTTTTAGATTAGTTGCTTAATTGGATCTTTCCATGGATGATAAAATGAATAAGATAAATGGCTTTTATGTTAGATATTTTGCTTAGCATCGAGAGGATTTTGAGATGGAGACTCTGCCATCTGTAGAGGTCGGGTCTCTAGTAGAAATTTTCTTATACCAAAACTATGTTCCACCATTAGCTAATGAATCCATTTTAGCTTAGACTGGTGGTTCTTACCTTGGCAAGTAAGGACACCTTTTTTTGGTATGGGACAGACATTGTATTCTCTATTATAGTTCACATGGTCTATGTCGGTACATGGTATAGTTCCAACAATAATGAACTAAGGTTACTTCTAAGGTATCTCACAAGTAATTTCAATATGTTTCGCTTGCATTGACCGTGGTTATGTTTTATGTTTTTTTAACCTTTTTATCTTATTATTTATCTTTGTCATTGCATGTCATGTAAAATCTTTTTAGCATGATTCATAAATTTTATGCATTGTTATTATGTCAAACCGCGTATTACAAAATGGTAGATAAACTAGAAATTTAGAACCTACAGGTACCATTGGCCAACCCATAGGTTGAACCACGGACCATAGCTAGGTCCGTGGAAGAGGCCACTAAAAATTCACGTAGCCAGAATCACTACTGAACCTACAGACGAAAGGTAGGTCCATGGTTCGTGGTCTGGTGTCCATAGGTCCAGGAAAAACTCTCTAACCACCGGATGTGCGGGTAGGAGCATAGGTCCACCCACGGTCTGTCGGTGATGGGTCGTGGGTCGATTGCTGTCAATTATTTTAGGGGCAGTTGAGTCTTTTCCTAATTAATTTATTCCTATGCAATGACATTATGCTTGTGTTTAGAACCCCTATATAAATATTTTTACCCCAAAATTCACCCCATTTAATTCAATGTTCCAAATTCCCAAAAGAAAATCAAACCTCCTCTAAAAATACTCTCTATCTAGAACTTTTAAAAGAAGAAGATTCAACCTAGGGTTTCAATATATGGTCTCGATTCCTCCATTTTAGATAAGAAATTGAATTGAGGTATGGTAGTTTTTATCCATGAATTCCTTTCGTTCATGGAGTCCGCAAATTCCTCTATTTCAAAAGGTAGAATTCCCCAATTAGCTAGGAGTTTTCTTCAATTACCATGTGTTCTTTTGATTATTAGTTCTATGGTTGAATTATGTTTGAATATTAATGAATCGATATTTTACAATGATTTTATTATGTTTTCCCCCATGAACCCATGAAACCCCCATGTTTATCAAATTGTGATCATATGATGTGGTTTGTTGACTATGAAAGAGGATTTTATGAATTAATGCATGAAGTGATATAATCTCATGAATTTAAGATATAATACATATCTAATCCTTGAATTCTAGATTTGGTAATTGAAAGTAAGATTTGAACCTTGAAATGACAAGGTACGAGTTTATGATTGATACGCTCAAATTTACTTCTCAAATAAGAATTAAAGCGGTCGTATCAAATAAAGAACCCAACTAATGAGGTTGGGATCGTTCCCACGAGGAAAATAGTTCAGACTTAAATTTAATCTATTATTACTATTATTTAGTCAATCATTTCCTTAGAAAACAAAAGACAATAAAAGGGGGGTTTTATTTATAAATTAATGAAAATAACTAACTAAATTAAAGTAACCAACTAACAGAATCAAATCTTGGAGTTTAATCAATTAATAAAAGTAACTAGGGTTTAAGTGTTCCCCACAGGTTCCTAACTTGATAATTCTAACTATAACAATTCTTTCCTAATATCTTGCATGCAAAGTGATAAGTTATGTATTTCTGAATCCTTGGTTCGGCATCTAGAAAATTTCTCTCGCACCTTGGTCCGGCTACATGTGTTGCTACACTAACCCTTACCTTTACCTCATATTAAGCATTGTATTCGATATTTGACTAAGTTATTACCTCGTACCAATCGACACTAGCCTATTAGATAGTATACACTAAATCTATGTTGATAATTATTTTCCTATTATCTACCTCCTTGGTCCGGAAAGTAGCATTAAGGCGAGTTCTAACGTTGTCCATCCGTTAAAAAGACTTCTAAACAAAAGAATTATCAATACATGCAAGACACTAATCTAGAATTGTTATTTTAGTTAGATTTTACCTCACTATTCACCCATGGTTCCCACAACCCTAGTTATGGAGTTTAGTTACCCATAGTCATAATCACAATATTCATATATTTAATATAAGAATTCATGTACTTACTTTGATGAGAAACAATAAAATCTAGAAATTCACTTGATTAATCAACAAAATCACCAACAATCAATTCCATAAAAAGTGTAACAATTAAAAAGTCTAATATCAAAGACTTTTCTAACAAAGAGTCTAACACCAAAAAGTCTAACACCAAAAAGTCTAACCACAAAAATGAGGTTTTTCTAACTATTTATAAAAAAACAAAAACCTAATAAAAGAAGGACTCTAATTACTGAAAGTCTGTCAAAACGCGGTTGGGTCGACGGACCTCGTGATGGACCGTCGTGGTCACGATAGGCCGTCATGGCCTCCGTCGTCCCATACTTCACAAATTCCCCTGCTGCTCTCTTCATTTCCCTCAACAACAGGTAAGACGGACCATTCCAAGCACGATGGTCCGTCGAGGGTCTCTGTTCCATAACACTTAAACTTCTTGGAAATTGGGTACTAGGACTACTTTCTGATCATTGCGACGAACCAACAGGAAGGACCGTCGTGGCTATGACGGTCCGTCATGAATTTACGTAATCCCACACTTGGTCAGACTTCCCCATCTTCCTTCAGCAGCTTCAGTATGTTGCCACCTACGGACCGTCGCAAGCTCGACAGACCGTCATAAGCTTCGTAGGTGGTAACTTTTCTGCATTTCTTGCTCAAACACTTCCGCGTTCATCTTTGGACAGATTTCCTGCAAATAAAGAGAAACTTACATAAAAATCAATACAAAAGGATTTTGGACACACACTAAATTTAAGTAAAAAGCATTAAAAATACCGTGAAACCATGGTATATCAAAACCCTCAACTTAAATTCGTTGTTTATCCTCAAGCGACGCACTATGACTCCCTACAAAATCTTTGTACAATAGAATCCATATTTTAGCTTTCACAATCATTTGGCTATTATCCCAATCAATCTCATCATGTTTATGCATTTTATCACTATTAGGCTTGAATTATGTGGATGCAGACCATGACACAGACTCACCACGCCCTGACACCTATCCTATTCAATTTCTCATCGAGATGCTAATATTTCTGGTATTGCAACTAGTGTCCTCACTTAAAAACAACATCATATTTTTTCACACAATGATTTGAGTATAATGATTACTTTTCTACACTCACTCTCAGAACAAATTCGCAACTCATTCATACATATTGCCATAAACTTGCCCTTATTTTTACTGCTTTAAGTTCGCTATACAACTCTTAGGACCACGATAGGACTTTCTTAGCTTGTAACATAGGCTCAGGGTCAGGTAGGATATATTTAGGTATATTTTAGTGACTTTTTGACCTCCTTGACATATCGGCTAAACATACCACTTTTTATCATTTTATTTCGCCCAATTTCTCATATTCTTTCACCTTGCTATTTTCCCTTCTTTCTTCATTTGTGTAAGTGTCTCTCTTTTTTTCTTGCTTGTATTTACTATATTTTTTATATTTTTTATTTCACTTTTCTTTCAACTGGTACTTCAGTCAATTTAATTTTGTTCTTTCTCTCTCTTTGTTCTTTCAACCCCACCTTCCAGAGCATTCCTCATAATAGCCACCCTCAACTCATGGCTTTGCCATGAGTCAAAGTACACAATACCCAAAGTTGGGTCTGGGTCATGAGAAGGTTGTTTACTGCATTAGCCACCCTCAACTTATACTTTTGGCATAAGTTGAGGTGCACATGTCCAAGGAGAGACCAGGGCCAACACATTATTCCCAGAAAAGATCAGTTGGGGTGAAAAAGAAAGGTCTAGCTTAAGCTCAAATTATTTGGATCAAAGAAGGATAAATTTCATTCGTTTTTTTTTATTTACGCTAAAAATTGGCTATATTGAACAAGGGCCTATGATCCTTTCCTAATTGTCTATTACAGCTTACTTTTAGCAGGACTAACCAGGCAACTTCTAGCTCAGTACAAATAGTGGACTATTCAAATCTTCCTCACACTCACTTGACATCTCATTACTCTACCAGATTATCAGACACGTAGTTCGAATTTTAGACTTAGGGTCATGCAGTGGTGTATCTCTATGTAATGCTTAGAGCCACACAATTATCAATTACTATGCCTAGTCATGCATCATTTTCATTACATCAGGATATCATTTTTGTTTTAGCCATCATGCTTCAGAGTTATACAATGTACACAAGATATAGACATGCCGATTCAACAATAAAAATAATCAGTCTCTTGGGAAAAAAGAACACAGGCAAGAAAACCCCAAAAGAGGATTGTGAATTAGGCTTCTCAGACTTCACCCTGGCACTCACTTTCCATTTACCCAACCCCCAACAAAATATATGCAATTGTCCCCAATGCATAAAAAAACTGAAATATGAGAGTGGTAGGTGTAGCAAACCTAGGGTGCAAAGCACCGACGATCAGCAAGCTGGTGGGTCCGATTCCACGGAACCCACTACCTCTGTAGTCTGGACACCCTCAGTAGTGTCATCATCAGCAACAACACTATTAGTAGTGCCTCCCGCGGTCTCCACATCTCTGGATCAAGATGCCCCAGCAGCTGACTCTACAGCCCGTCGCGCCTTCTCATCAGCAAGCGAAGTTGTCCGCGCAGCCTTCGTATCACGGCGCTCCTTCTTCCGTGCTCTAGCCTCATCCTCCTCTCGACCCTTGTGCCTCTTGGCATGCTCTCGAAGGGGAGGTGGTGGAATCTAAGAAGTGGCGAATAGGGCAGCCATCACTGTGTCCTCAGTAGGCTCTGCAGAAGGGGCCTCTGACTCAGGCACCCTAGCCTCGAGGATCATATCAATATCCACTCGCAGACTCTCAACCGCAGCCTGAAGGGTTAACGCGTCCACTTGAGGGGATAGCCGGACTAGCACCCGCAACTCAAAAGCGTACAAGCGCTGATGAACCTCAGCGATCTTCAGCTCTGTGTGCTGGACCATTTTACTCTCCAAGCGCTCCTCCGCCTCAGCAATAGACCTATGCATCTAAGGCTGGATATGATGCAGAAGTGTGGCCATGTGAGCTTCTAGTTTCTGGACCCTAGCAAGCGCACCAGAGCGGGGAACGGGGCTGAGCGAGAGGAGCTAGGGGCAGTGCTACTACCCGATATAGACTCGATCGGGGTAGTGTCAGTGGTTTAACAAACAGCCTGCGTAGCCGTTCGAGCATGTGCTACCGTATCAGCCAGATTTTCACCAAGTGGAGGCAACTCTGGACGGGTCCCTCTGCGTGGAGCCAACTCATTGGTCTCATCCCTGATAAGGACGATATCAACAGTGCCCAAAGGAGTCTTGAGCTGATCAATGTGCCAGATGGGCACACCTACGGACCTGCATAAGGAAAATATCATGCACGCAAACGGGTAAGTAGTTGTGACCTTGAAAGCCCTCTCGTGCATGACCGCCTGTAGAAGCCAAGTGAAGTCCAGCTCAAACCCGGATATCATCGCCGCCATCAGAACTGTGCGATCCCATGTGATTATATTATCAGCAGTCGTGGGGGAAAGGAAGTGGCAGACAATCACCATAAGAACTTAGTCGTGTAGGTCAAGTTATCCTTCTTGATGGCTCCCTTCGGCTCCGTTACCCAGTCGGCACCCTCTCCATCAATAGACAAGTGCAGGGCTATCCACCTCTTGGTGGTCTCTCTCAGCGATAGCTCACGCAATAATTGGCCATCTTTTGTAATTTTCCACCGGTAGTCGAACTCGGCGGTGAGAGGGGTCCTATTGGCATCAACATTCTCGTCGTACAAATACCGGTAGATGAAGGGCAGGGAGATGTCGACCTGTATGTCGCGTACTCGGACTTTCTCAAGTGGGGCCTGTTTAGAGGGGGCAGGCCGCCTTTCTATCTGTGATCGGAGAGTAGCCATGTAAGAGGATAAAACTCTCGGACCAACTCCTCACTGTAGAAGCCTAAAGAACGAGTTGTGCACTCTAGCCGGTGTCTGGTGAATAGACTGTGGATCTCTGTCATGGTGGGGAGACTTCCCGTAAAGACCCGCCACTCCAGTGTAAGGGTCCGTGTCATGACTCCTTTATCATTTAGAAACTTGGCGTCTGAATATTGTATTGCCCGTCGACACACCACCGGTTGGGATGGTCGGCAATCGGGGTGAGAGCACCAGTCGGTGAGCCTGGAGTGGAATCAGAACTGTCAGCCTCATCAAATGAGGCAGACTGTGCAGCTGTGGCGGGTGCAGATACTTCTGCGGACCCGGAGGCTTTCTCCGATCACAGAACTCCTAAGAAGCCAGACGCTCCTTTTTCATGTGTAGCTGGCCCAGAAGGTGTGTCGGTCAGTGTGCTCTCCTCATCAGACTGGGAGGCAGTGACTACGCCGGACGCCACCTTTTTGGGCGTAGCTCTGGTTGCACGTGCAGCTAGTGATGGAGTGGCAGTGCCTGTGGGCATGTACTCGGCATCATGCTCATCATCAGAGCCTATAACAAGTCAGGCATACGGGGCGACAGACTTTGAATGCCCACGTGCGTAAACTCGATCTTTTTTTCGTGCCATTAGAGATAGTACCTGTAAAGAATCAATATTAGTACTAGAAGAAGAAAACAAGACAAGCAAAAACGACACAAAATAAATATAACAGCAAAGCTATAATGACATTTCTGCAGTAACAATGAAACACGACGGACCAGGTGACGGCTCGTCGTGAGTACAACGGACCGTCATGGGGTCCGTCATGTCTTACTAAAAACTATGTTTATATAGAGACCCCTGAAGGAAAGTCTTTGATAGTTATGACGGATAAGCAGGACGGGCCGTAGTGATAATGATGGTCCATCGTCGATGTCCATTGTGGGGCACTTAGAAAAAGTATGGAGACCCTTAGGAGAGGGTCATTGACCGTCATTACGGTTTGTGTAGGACGGACCATCACGGGTATGACGGTCCATCGTAGATGTCCGTTAGAGGACACTTGGAAAAAAATGGAGACCCTTAGGACAAGGGTCTCTGACCGTCATGACGGTTGTGCAGGACAAACCGTCGAGAGCATGACGGTCCGTGTTAGATGTCCGTCAAAGGACACTTAGAAAAAGCTGGAGACCCTTAGGAATAGGGTTTCTGACAACTAGAGAGATTGTGTAGGACGGACCGTCATAGGGTCCATCGCATGTGTCCGTTGGTGGACACTTAGAGAAAATTGGAGACCCTTAGGAATAGGGTCTCTAACAACCAGAACGATTGTGCAGGACGGACCGTCGTAGGGACGACGGTCCGTCGAATGTGTCCATTGGTGTACACTTAGAGAAAATGAACAGTGAGGTGTTGGGGGTGTTGGAACAGACCCTATGACAGTCCGTCGTGGGTACGATGGTCCATCATCGGGGTCTCGTTCTATTATTTAGTGACAGAACTGAGGATGCCACATTCATCCTCTGTAACTCACATGGAATACTTAGTGTTAACCTTTATATTTCTAACACAAATACCTAGCAAACTAGCAGTGCTAAAGCACCTATTTCTCGAGTTTTAACAAGGCAATTCGAGGATTCTCAACCTAGGTCAGGCAAAATTGGAGCAAAGAATGAAGACCCACCAAAAAGGAATAGGCTAATACTAATTAAAACAAAAATAAAATGTAAATGGGTAGAAATCAGAGACACATACCTGAGAAGAGGAGAAAACAAGCAAGGGAGGCACTTGGTTAGCAAGAACAGAACCACAACAGCAGTCACCGACCAGTAGAAAGAAGATATCCGGAATTGGGGATTTGGGGAAGTGATCAGTTGAAAGAGAGGTAGGAAATTGGAAGTTTGAAAGGGAGGGAATGGGAGAAAGAGGTAAGGAAATGGTTAAAATGAAGGGGTGGGGTTTCTTAAATGTTGACAATTTTAAAATACCCCAGCCGGGTCGGGTCGGGTATGCTGGGTAGTGACGCAACGAGTCCCCGAAGACGGTCCATCGCAGATGCGACGGTCTGTCGTGGGTGCCGTTGCGTGTGCCCTAATTTTGAAAGTTAATAAAAGACATACCCGGCACGACGGATTCATACGACGGTCCATCGCATGCGTGACGGTCCATCGATGTATCCGTCAGTGACTATTGCAGAATGATTTTTCTGCAGAATTTCCTGGTGATGTGCCTGCAAATTTAAAACCCATTAGTAGAAAATTCTACCATTACTAGAACGAAAACTATAAGTATTGGGTTGTCTCCCAACCAGTGGCTGATTTAACGTCGCGGCACGACTGAAGACACTTGATTACTCAGACTTCATCCAGATGGTATGCCTCTATCACTTCATTCGCTGATTCAGCATGCCCAGAATAGGGTTTTATTCGTTGTCCATCCATATTAAATCGCACAACCTCCTTGGTTTCCAACTCAACTGCTCCATGAGGGAATGGTTGGGTAACCATGTAAGGGCCAGTCCATTTGGACTTGATCTTGCTCGGAAACAAGCGCGATCTAGAATTGTCTAAAAGTACTAAATCCCCAACCATAAACACTAGTTTTTCAGTTTTTAGGTCATGGTGATTTTTCATCTTTTCTTTGTAGGATATAGCAGATACAGATTGGAGCTCACCACTCTGCCTCATGGACCTACAAATGTTGAAGGTCGCTTCTTCATTGTTCAACCGAAATTTCATCTGCCCTTTTTCCATATCAACTAAGGCTCTACCCGTAGCAAGGAATGGCCTCCCAAGAATAATAGGCACTTCAAAATCGACTTCACAATCAAGAGTAACAAAATCTGTCGGAAATATGAACGACTCCACTTTTACTAGCACATCGTGGAGTATCCCTATGGGCCATTTTACTGTTTGATCGACCATCAGTAGCCGCATCGCAGTGGGCTTTGGATCACCCAAACCCAACTTCTTGTAAATCGAGAGGGGCATGAGATTTATGCTTTCCCCCAGATCACATAATGCTTTCGCAAAATGTAATGACCCGACTGTACAAGGAATAGTGAACGCACCCAGATCTTCTTTCTTTTGTACTAGAGATCTTGTAGCAATAGCACTACAATGCTGCATTCTATCATCATCCTTAAAAGTGACCGATCTTTTCTTTGTAACCAGATCTTTCATAAATTTGGCATAACCGGGCATTTGTTCTAAAGCTTCTACCAAAGGGACATTGATAGAAAGCTGCTTCAACATTGTTATAAAACGTCGATATTTACCATCCTCGGTCTTTTTCACTTATCTTTGAGGAAAGAGGGGTGGTGGTCTAGGAATGGGAATTACCTTTGTAGGCACTTCAGCATCTTTTCCAATGTTATCTTCTACTTCACCACTAACCTCTACCACTTTATCATTATCTTTTATCACCTTTTCCTCATTAGACGACATAGGTGTGTAAATGGTTTGCTTACCACCCCGAGTAGTGATTTCCATACAGTGTCCACCATTTTTCGGATTTTGGATAGTGTTGCTAGGAAGAGTGTCCGATTGCCGTGTGTTCACAGTCGCAGATAATTGGGCCATTTGCAACTCAAGCTGCTTAATCGATATTGCATGTGTATCGACTTTCTGCCCACTACCCGCTAAATCACTCCTTAACTCTTTAATATGCTCATCACTAGCATCGAACCTCCTCATAATTTTGTGCAACATATTCTCAACTCGCCAATACTATCTCCACCATCCCTAGGAATAACTTCACGATTTGAGGAGGGACATAGGGCCCATTCCTATCATTTTTTTTTACCATAGTTACCCCTGTTGAAGTTGTTGTCGCAGTTGTAGTTTCCATCTCGGACATAATGACCCTCACGGTTATAGTTACCATAGATCTGACCTTGGTTTCGTTGACCTTGGAGCCAATTCTCCTGATTTGAGCCTTAGACACTCAGTGGGAAACCCACCATCTGCTTATTTACCTCATAGGAATTCTCCACATAATAGCGTTCATGATTTGGTGGTGGTGGTTTAGACAAGTAGTTAACTGCATTTATCTTTTCTGCACCCCAGTGACATGTTTTAATACCAACCCAAGCTCAGTTCTCATCTGAGCCATCTCTTACGAATCTCATCTATGGCTGGGTTGTGAGTGGATTGCACCGCGAAGGTATTTTTCCCAGTATCTGACTTCCTAGTACTCCAAGATTTATTATTCCGGGAGATTTTCTGTAACTTCTCGGCAATCTCGGCATAAGGACACTCCCCATAAGAATCGCCCTCTATAGTATCCAATACCGCTTTATTATTATCATTTTGTCCCCGATAGAAGTATTCCTTCAGTGACTCATCATCTATGCGGTGATTGGGGACACTTCTCAAAAATGAAGTGAATTTATCCCAAGAACTACTAACTGACTCTCCTGGTAGTGCCACAATGTTGTTCACGCTGTTTTTGTGGTTTAGTTTCTTTGAGACCGGGTAGTAACGTGCTAAGAAAACGTCCTTTAATTAGTTCCAAGTGAAAATTGAGTTATAAGGGAGCTCAATGAACCAAATAGCAGCCTCTCCCGTCAGTGAGAGAGGAAATACTCTTATGCCTATTACATCCAAATCCAAATCAGGCCTCCCTACACAGCTTTTACACACTGCCCTTACCTTAGCTATATGGGCATGTGGGTCCTCAGAAGGTAGCCCTAAAACCAAACCTCTAGCAGTGAGCATTTGCATCAGACTACTAGTTACCACAAAGGTGTGGCCTTGTGGTAAAGGGGGCAAGACAAGTGGCCCATCAGAGTCTGCAATATTATCATAGCCTCTGTAGTATTCTTGAGGACATGGAGCAGGATTTTGACCCCTTTGTTGATTTTCACCCGGATCATCGGGTAATAAATGACCATGAACATCAACTGGAGTTGGGATGTTCTAGTTTGGATCATCATCGTTAATACCCAAGTTTTGATTTATATTGCGTAGTGTACGCTCTAATTCGTGATCGTAGGGAAACAAGGGTTCTCTTCCTTTCATTGTATTTGGCATACAAGGAAGATAGTTCTGCAAGAATCAAAAACAATAAAAAAAAATTAAGAAAATATTGACTAAACTTTAGTAATAAGTTTATGTTAATCTAAAAGCTACTTTCCCCGGCAACGGCGCCAAAATTTGATACGCGCAAACTTACTTCTCAAATAAGAAGTAAAGCGGTTGTATCAAGTAAAGAACCTAACTAATGAGGTTGGGATCGTTCCCACGAGGAAAATAGTTCAGACTTAACTTTAATCTATTATTACTATTATTTAGTCAATTATTTCCTTAGAAAACAAAAGACAATAAAAGGGGGGTTGTTATTTCTAAATTAATGAAAATAACTAACTAAATTAAAGTAACCGACTAACAGAATCAAATCTTGGAGTTTAATCAATTAATAAAAGTAACTAGGATTAAATGTTCCCCACAGGTTCCTAACTTGATAATTCTAACTATAACAATTCTTTCCTAATATCTTGCATGCAAAGTGATAAGTTATGTATTTCTAAATCCTTGGTCCGGCATCTAGAAAATTTCACTCCGCACCTTGGTCCGGCTACGTGTGTTGCTATACTAACCCTTACCTTTACCTCATATTAAGCATTGTAATCGATATTTGAATAAGTTATTACCTCGTACCAATTGACACTAGCCTATTAGATAGTATACACTAAATCTATGTTGATAATTCTTTTCCTATTATCTACCTCCTTGGTCCGGCAAGTAGCATTAAGGCGAGTTCTAACGTTGGCCATCCGTTAAAAAGACTTCTAAAAGAAAGAATTATCAATACATGCAAGACACTGATCTGGAATTGTTATTTTAGTTACATTTTACCTCACTATTCTCCCATGGTTCCCACAACCCTAGTTATGGAGTTTAGTTACCCATAGTCATAATCACAATATTCATACATAATATAAGAATTCATGCACTTACTTTGATGAGAAAGAATAAAATCCAAAAATTCACTTGATTAATCAACAAAATTACCAACAATCAATTCTAGAAAAAGTGTAACAATTAAAAAGTCTAATATCAAAGAGTTTACTAACAAAGAGTCTAACACCAAAAAGTCTAACCCCAAAAAGTCTAAACACAAAAAGGAGGTTTTTTGAACTATTTATAAAAAATTAAAAACCTAATAAAAGAAGGACTCTAATTAGTGAAAGTCTGTCAAAACACGGCTGGGTCAACGGACCTCGTGATGGACCGTCGTGGTCACGACAGGCCGTCATGGCCTCTGTCGTCCCATACTTCACAAATTCTTTTGTTGCTCTCTTCATTACCCTCAACGGCAGGTAAGACAGACCATACCAAACACGACTGTCCGTCGAGGGTCTCGGTTCTATAACACTTAAACTTATTGGAAATTGGGTACTGGGACTACTCTCTGATCATTGCGACAAACCAGCAGGACGGACCGTCATGGCTATGACGGTCCGTCATGAACTTCTGTAATCCCACACTTGGTCAGACTTCCCCATCTTCCTTTAGCAGCTTCAGTACGTTGCCACCTACGGACAATCGCAAGCTCAATGGACCGTCATAAGCTCCTAGGTGGTAACTTTTCTGCATTTCTTGCTCAAAAACTTCCACGTTCATCTTTGGACAGATTTCCTGCAAATAAAGAGAAACTTACATAAAAATCAATACAAAAAAAGTCTTTTGGACACACACTAAATTTAAGGAAAAAGCATTAAAAATACCGTGAAACCACGGTATACCAATGATCTTAAGAAATCTATGAAAATGTTTAAGGGTGCTTTGAGAGTAAAGTATCAAAGGATGATGTTTGATGTTTTCTTGTGAAAGCCGATTGTCATGAACACATACTCGTATGATGTGAAAAGTTTTCTCACATAATATGGATTCTAAGGTTGAAAGGGTATTCGCACCTAATTGAATCAAAGAGTAACAACTATCCTAATGAAACTAGTTTGATTGGTTGTCCAAGCACACCTTTCCATGTATAATGAAATTAAGTAAGAAATGACTATTTTGTGGGAATTGTGCTTAGCACTAAGTGGAAATTAATGTGAGATAGAAGCTCCCCCGTTAGTAGAGGTCAGGTTTCTAGTAACAATCTCTTTATCCCAAAACGATGTGCCTCCATAGGATGATTAGCTATTGCTCCACTTAAGCTATAAGTTCATGGTGCTACCTTAGGCAAGTAAAACAACCATTTTCAAAATGGGAAATATTGAGGGATCATGTTATAGCTCACATGGTCTATATGTCGGTTAAGGCTAATATTCCCACAATCAGACTAAAAGTAAACTAAGGTTACTCAAGGAGTATCTCATATGTGTTCAAAAGTATTAGAGAATGATGTTAGCTTGCAATGGCCTTGATTATGACTAGGTTTTCTAACCTTTTAAATATGCTTAAACTTGGTCAATTGCATGTCATGAAATGAAATGTCCCTTTTAGCATGTCGAAATGTTTTTATGCATGGTTATCATTCTTGGTACATTGTTTAGTACTAGCGCATAATCTTGCCTACATTTTCCCCAAATATAGGGTCTGAGAGACAGGGTTACCAATATCCTGGATAGAGTTTGGATTTATTTGATTTCATGAGCATGGTAAGTCCTCATGATTCAAGTACAAATTTTATTGTTTAGCTTCTCTCTTGTATTTACTTTTCGGACATGATGGATGGTCTAGGCCCAATTTTATTCTATTGTTTTAGATGGCTATGATGAGACATGAGTTAAGAATTTCACTTTGATTTATAAAATGTTTTGTACTTGGACTATTGTTTTACTTCTATTGTTCTATTTCTTGTGTTATGAGAGCTAAGTTTCTTGTATGGAGTTCTTCAGGGTTCTATGCGCCATATTACATCTAGCCGTACCCCTAGGTCGTAATATATTAGTACATGGTAGAACATTCCATGTACTAATACATACTTGTGTCTACATTGTTTTAATAATGTAGGTCCAACACTCCTACTTCTCTCACTTGTGGCTAGTTGATCCTTTGGCTATTGAAGATTAGTGAGTCCTCATGTACCGAGGACCGAGAAAGTTTTAATGGATTTATTTTCAGTTTCAAACTGTGTATCTGATGTATGGGTACCTATCAATCACTATCTTTATGATGTATTAGATGGATTGAGACTTATGTTAAAATTTTGCTTGTCAGGCTTCTATCATAAGCTTTATGTTATAAGACAATTTCATTTGAAATCTTTATTTCAATAATTTTTTATTTTGTATGCTAAGTTGCTTGCGTAGGGCCGCTTGGGGTCCTATACGTCATGTTACAACTAGGGTATACATTTGTTCGTTACAACAAAAGACTGAAAACATACAAGAAATAAAAAATAAAGACAATTATATATCGATGCAATTTCACAAAGTAAAGTATAAGAAGACTAGAGTACAAACAAATCTTACTTCTACCTTGTGCGAGGCAAAAAAAATTGTCTCCAAAGACCCTCTGAAAGACAAGTAATAAATATGTCTATGAAAGACAGACTTGCTAGACGAAAAATGCCACAAGGGATGAATATATTTTGTGGCATAAGCAATTCAACTTTTGTTTGTTTTGATTACCTTTAAAGTAAAAAAGAAAGAAGTTTTCTTTTATAAATGAGAATGGTTCCTTAATTACCTTTAAAGTAAAAAAGAAAGAAGTTTTCTTTTACAAATTAGAATGGTGCTAAGTGTGATGTCAATAACATTTATGGTAATTAAGGTCAAACCCATCGATAACCCCTAAAATTGGGACCAAATTTCACCTAGACAACTCAATTGGATGATTCAAATTTTAGACATTTTTTTGACAATAAGCAAAACGCTGAAGGAGAGTGTAATATACTAGTTGATGACATGGCAAACAAAAAATCAAATGATTTCATATGCTATTTAAGTTAAAAATTATTTTAAAATCTAATTATTAAATAAAACAAAAATAATATTCTAAAAGTCATTTAACCCCACCCCGCCCCCGCCCCCG
>NC_028637.1:73587187-73601021 GCF_001406875.1 Solanum pennellii | reverse complement strand
CGCCCGCCTCAGTGGTAGTTGTCTTCTCCACTACACCCAATACTTTTATTAATCTACTTCATTGTTTAAAAAATTTACTATCTTTTTTGTTTGAGAGAAAAAGAGAGGATGAGGAAGGAGAGAGAGAAAGAACGAAATAATATATAAAATATGAGTGTTGGTATCCATTTTTTCTAGCGAAAAAGGTGAAAACACATAAAATATATTTTGTTCTTTATTAACAAATTATTCTTTTTTTTACTATTTTTCATATTACTTCTTTTTCTTTATTTTTAATGTTTTTTTGTGAGATTAAAAGAGGGAGAGGAAGAAATAGAGAGAGAATAAATATGAAATATGGGTGTTGGTATATTTTTCCAACAAAAAAGGTGGAGGGAGTTGATGGTAGATTTAGAAAAATAATGCAATGAAGAAAAGAAATGACCTGAAAATAGATTTAAATAAGCAATTTGACCTCCATTTAGAGAGTTAAAGCGTGAAAAAAAATGGTCGGAGGTGGTTAGGGGTGTGCAAAAATTAAATTGACCGACAAATCAGATCGAAAAAAGTATTATTAATTTATTGTTATTAGATTAACGGTTTTTAATGGTGTCATACTAAATATTGTGCGTTATCGGTCCACTATTGGTTTGTAATAATTGGTTATTGTGTAAACCGTAACCCATTATCGCTAGTTATTTACTACATTTACGTGTACATAAATATTATATATTACTCTCAATAGCTTACTAGTTACTGCCTTTATCTTTTATTCACACTTCAAAGTGACTTTTAGTTCACAACTTCACATTATGCAAAACGTCAAAATCTAAATTAAGAACCATATTCCTGTTAATTTCTCTTTATGTTAAGCTTGTATAGTTTTTTTATTACATTAATGTGTTGTCGTGTGACACATATTTATTTTATAAGTATTTTTTTATTGGTTAAACAGAAAACAGAATCGTAAAGGACTAAAATGATAAAATAAAAACTAATCAATAATCTCTTATTTGATTATTGGTTTAACGTATCTAAAATTGAAAATCGATAAATCAAATAGATAATACATAAAACTAAACAAAACTGACCGATGCAAACCCCTAGAGGTGGTGGCTTGAAAAATAGAAAAAAAATAAAATTAAAAGTGGGTAAATTAAATGTTTCACACGCTATTGTTGAGTGTATCACACTTACTTTTATATGTCAACAAAAAGTGTAAAAACGACACAACAAGACCCTGCATGGGGCGTCTAAAATGAACATCATCCCGTTGAGGTGTCTAGGTGAAATTTGGTGTGACTAGGGGGTCAGCATTTGTCATGCCGTGAGCTACCCCCAAGACGTGGACACGGTACCTAGGACCACAAGTGATCCCAAGCTAAAATTGTCTGCATGATCATGAGAATACTAGAGATAATAAACCGGTGCGAAAGCTGAATCAAAATTAAAATTAAAAGATGGGGAATACCCATATACTATAACTGAGATATATGAAAACTGATGAGTTTAATACAAAGAAAATATTAATTCAATACTAAGTTAAAACTAACTATGTTTGAAAATAGCCTCTAACTGACTAGAAATGATGGGACAGGCCCCATCAAAGTCTAGCACAAACTAAAACTAAAGGCCTAAAAATACTGAAACTAAACTCATGACTATAGTCCTTAGAGAGTGGGACTAACCACTGATTCTGCTGAGCAGGAGATAGGGAATCGACCTAAGAATGATCTGGATACTGAGAAACTAAACCTATATCACGAGAAGATGTAGCGCACGTATGCGTCAGTACTTGGAAGGTATCGAGCATGCCGGATAGAGTAAAGTTGAAATAATGCATAACTAAACAAGGAATAAAACAATGATATAATCTGAACATAATATACTGAATGCTGAGATAACTAAATGCAGTGACCAATTTATAACATGCTGAAACTGAATACTAGATATACTAATAAATGGTCAATGCAATGAAATTTGTATGAACTGTGGGATTTACTAAAATCTGATAATAAAACCACATGAATTACATGTGGAGTCTGATGTATACGCTCCATCGAGAGGACCCAATATACCCTGCCAAAGGTATAAATGCATATTGGCGTGATCACTAAACTTATCTCACAAAAAGGACTTACAACCTACTTGGCTAGTAGTTCTGGGACTATTTAGGTATGGTGAACACTAGTTCAGCTCGGTATTATGCTACTCCCAATGAATTTAGTGGTTAACTGATTATGAATAAGTTTTTGTAAATACTGGATAACTCAAACTGAACATGCAAATTGAGAATGCAACAATTAATCTGATAATGATGTATTAATAACTGAGGCATGTATAATCTGAAGAAACAAAAATGTCTGACCTAGCATGTGTAATTCAAGAACTAAAAAACTACATAGCTAGGGTTCGAAAGTTATGCAATAAACTGAGTAATAACATGGTAATCTGATTTGGATCATATAACTAACTAATTCATGATAATCTGCTGAAGTTCTAGAAACCCTAGGTCTAATCATGATAAGGCAATCAAGAATCTAATTTATATCTAAGGACCCAACGGGTGAAAGGAACCCAATAGTGAAATCCCACATAACTGGTGATCAATTCCAAGGAGAAATATTTAGATTTTGGGCCTCGAACTGATAGAACCTTGTTATGTTCTTGAACTAGGGTTGTTGAATTTTTTCTCGTCTTTTGCTTCTACTTTTCTATGTTTTGATTAATGATTTAACTTAAGTAAGTCTCAGTTATGTTTCGACGCTTAAATTGACTAAAATCTCATAATTTAGGGTTTAAACAATGTAGATTAGTGGTTAAATTAAATAGGAAAAGACCAAAAGACCCGACTTAATTGTTGTCGGAGTGATTGACGGACCTGGTACACGGACTGTGGTCTTGGATATCGTCTGTGGACCAAGATCGATGGACCTGGTCCACCAACCGTGATCCTACCTACGGTTTGTAGGTCCTGGCCATCATTTGGTACAGAGCATGGGTCTATGGAATAAGATCGATGAACCAGGTCCACGGATCATGGTCTTACCTACGGTCCGTCCTGTTCCTTCGTCGTTTGGTTTAGAGAATGGTTCAGTGGACCAAGCTCGAAGGACCTGGTCCACGGATCGTGGTCCCACCTATGGTCTGTCTTGTTCCTTCACCATTTGATTTCGAGAATGGGTCTGTGGACAAAGATCGACGGACCTGTTCAAGGGACCGTGGTCATACTTACGGTCAATAGATGGCACCTGCACTTCTGAAAATCTGAATTTGGGTCTATCTAGAATACGGGTTGTTACATTATCTACCCCTTGAGAATGTTCATCCTCGAATGAAGTGTAAACTAGCTGAAAATGGAGGAAGAGGGCTGCAATCCCTATAACTAAACACTGAGAACTAAATTTCTTACTAAACTGAGTTCCAAGCATATCTAAATACGCTGAAAATGCAAGTACACACAGAGGGAACATGATTCTAAGGCTTAATACACACATGAACGACTTAAAAATTTTGAAGAGGAACTATTACCTCAAGCTGGAGCGGAATCGGAAGGAAAGAGGTGAGGATACTTGGCTTTCATGGTTGCTTCTGCTTCCCAAGTATCTCCTTCTACGGACTGACTTCTCCATAAAACCTTGATTGAAACAACTTCTTTTTTTCTTAACCTTCTAACATGATGGTCAAGGATCTCAACTAATACATCCTCATAAGAAAGGCTATCTTTCACAACACACTCTCTAATGTCACTACGGAGGCTGGATCACCCACACACTTCTTCAAAAGTGAGATATGAAAGACCGGATGCATTGCTGCTAATTCTTCTGGCAACTCTAACTCATATTCCACTTTGCCAACCCTTTTCAAGATCTTGTAAGGACTTATATATATCTAGGAATGATCTTCATGCCAAATCTTATACACCCTTCATAAGTGACACTTCCAAGAAAGCCCAGTCATCAACCTTGAACACGAGTTCCTTCTTCTTACATCTGCATAAGATTCCTGGGTTGTCTTAAGTCTATGTCTAATGAGTTACACTTTCTCCATAGCATAATGGACTAAATCCGGTTCTATCAAGGCTGCTTCACCTACTTCAAACCAGCCAACAGGAGATCTACATCTACGCCCACACAGTGCATCATAAGGGGCCATCTGAATGTTGGAATGGTAGTTATTGTTGTAGGCGAACTCAATAAGAGGAAGGTGATCATCCCAAATACCCTTGAAATCGATCACAAAATCTCTCAACATATCCTCTAGGGTATGAATGGTAGGCTCTGCGCATCCATCCGTTTGCGGATGAAATGTTGTGCTAAGATTAACTTGAGTAACAAGACCCTTCTGAAATGATTCTAGAAATGAGAGGTAAACTGAGGACGTCTATCTGAGATGATAGACAAAGGAACCCCATGAAACCTGACTACATTATTAGTGTAAAGCTTGGAATAGTCTTAGTCATCTTGTCAAATATCACCCAAATTGAGTTGTGTTGTCTTGGAGGACGAGATAATCTGTGATAGAGTCCATATTGATCACTTCCCACTTCAAAATAGGAACGTCGATCTCTTGTGTCATTCCCCCTGGTTTTTGATGTTCTACCTTGACTTACTGGCAGTTAAGGCACTTACTGAGAAAATTTGCTATGTCCCTCTTCAAGTCATTCCACCAATAGACTTCCTGTAGATCGCGATACATATTAGTGGAACCTAGATGTATAAATATTTGGAATTATGGGCTTCAGCAAGAATATGTTGTCTCAACTAACCCACATCAGGAACAATCTAACTTGGTAGCGAAGTACACCATCTCCCTCTTAGGAGAAAACCTCCACTCTCTGATTGTGTACTGCACCCTTAAGTTCAAAAAATATTGGATCACTTTCTTGCTTTTTTTAACCTCCACTACCAAAAAAGATTCTGCCCCATTTTGAACTGTTACACCACTGTCTGATATGCTCATACAGCGAACTCTCAAGCGAGCAAGAATGTGAATATCATTCACTAGTTCCTTCATTTCTTCCTCAACATGGCCATCAATACCATAGATAATTTTCTAAGAGCATATGCTACTACATTCTCCTTACCAGGATGGTAAGGCACACTCATATCATAATCCTTAAGGAACTCAAGCCATCTCATCTGGCGAAGATTCAATTCTTTCGGGGTGAACAAATACTGAAAGCTCTTATGATCAGTGAACACATCTACATGAACACCAAACAAGTAGTGTCTCCAGATCTTGAGTTCTAATACCACTGCTACAAGCTAAAGGTCATGAGTTAGATAGTTCTTCTCATGCACTTTAAGTTATCTAGAAGCATAAGCTATAACCTTATCTTGTTGCATCAACCGTAACCTAGGAAACTCTGGATGCATCACAATAGATCACGTAACCATCTGAACCCTCTGGTTAAGTCAAGACAAGAGTTGTAGTCAATCTAGTTTTCAATTCTGCAAAGGTTTTCTCACAATCATTTGACCATTGAAACGTGACCATCTTTTGAGTCAACCTAGTCAATAGTGAGGCTATGGATGAAAATCCTTCCACGAACCTTCTGTTATAACCCGCTAGACCTAAGAAACTTCTAATATTTGTAGCAGATCTAGGTTTGGGCCATTGCTTCAATTATTTTATCTTTTGTGAATACACTCGGATCCCCTCGCTGTATACAATGTGACCAAGGAAAGCAACAAATTGCAACCAGAACTCACATTTGCTAAACTTAGCAAATAATTGGCGATCTTTGAGAGTCTGTAGAACAAATCTCAAATGACTCGCACATTCTTCTTCATTCCTAGATTAAACGAGGATATCATGAACAAAGATGATAATGAACAAGTCTAAGTATTATTTGAAAACCCTGTTCATCATCCACAAAAGCTGCAGTATCATTGGTTAGTCCAAATGACATAACTAAAAATTCATAATGACCATACTGAGTCTTGAAGTCTGTCTTTAGAATGTCACTATCTCTGACTCTAAGTTGATGATAACCAGATCTGAGGTTTATCCTTGAGAAATGACTAGCACCCTGAAGTTTGTACAATATGTCATCAATCCTTGGTATGGGATACTTATTCTTGATCGCAAGCTTGTTCAATTGTCTATAGTAAATGCACATTATGAGAGAACCATCTTTCTTCTTTACCCGCAACACTAGTACACCCCATGGAAAAATACTAGATCTGATGAAGCACTTATCTAAAAGGTCTTTCAACTGATCATTCAATTTCTTAATCTCTACTGGAGCCATTCTGTAAGGAGGAATAGAATAGGTTGGGTATTTGGAAGGAGATGAATTCCAAAGTTGATTTCCCTTTTATAAGGGACTCTAGGAAGATCTTCTGGAAACTCACTATCTACTGAAATTGACTCAAGAGTTGGGTTTTCGGAGTTAGAATCCTTGACCTGAACAATATGATAGAGATAACCCTTAGAGATCATTTTTCTGGCCTTAAGGTAAGAAATAAATTGACCCATAGACGCTAAGCTACTACCCTTCCATTATAAGATTGGTTCGTTTGGAAACTGGAGACATACAATCCTAGTTCTACAATCGACTGAGGCATAAAATGAGTGTAGAAAATTCATGCCTAGAATGACATCAAAGTCTACCATTTCTAACTCTACAAGATCTGCTGAGATGACTTTCTGCGAGACTGTGACGGGGCATTTTCTATATGCTAGTCTAGCTATGATTTGGTCACCAACTGGAGTAGAGACTGAGAAAGGTTTTGAGAGAGTTTATGGACTAACATTCAATTGGAATGCTATGTAAGGAGTTACAAAAAAGAGAGTAGCCCCTGGATCTAACAATGCATAAACATCAAGGTCAAAGACTCGGTACCAGTGACTACTTCATGAGAACCGTCCGTATCCTGGCGAGACTGAAGAGCATACAACCTATTCTGGAGCTGACTGCCACCTGTACCAGATGAGTTACCTTGCTGAGTTGGGCGACTTGTTGGTGCTGCTGAAGTTTTAGACAGAGCTCTACCATTACTAGCTCTACCATTACTACCTCTTTGACCCTGTCTAGAAGGACAATCCCTCCACCTGTGACCAGACTGACCACATACAAAGCATCCTTCCTTTTCTGTGAGACACTCGTCTGGATTGTTATTACCACACTTAGGTCAAGTGGGGCAAGTCTTGGTGCCTGAAATACTTTCTTGAGACTTAGATTCTAGTGCCCTAACCTTTTGATAATACCTATTCATGGAGGATGGAACACTAGCTGATGAAGGAGTTGGGGCTCAAAATTTCTGCTGACTTTGTGAGACATTTCCTTCATCCGATTTCTGTTGAGAATAGTCATAGTTCCCAATCCAAGCCTTGTTATTCTCCTGGCCTTTTTTCCCTAAGCTTATCACCCTGAACCTACTAAGCATGATTCAGAAGCCTAGAGATGTTCATGTCTCAATAACATAGCATTTCTGCACTCTATTTTCATTAAATCTGACACTACATACAAGAACTTATTCATTTGAGCCCTGGAGTCAGCAATCATGTATGAACATACCTGGAGAGTTGGTTAAACTTGAGCCCATACACTTGGACCGTCATGTTACCCTACCTTATGTACATGAATTCCTGGGCCTTTGCTTCTCTCAAAACTATTGGGAAAAACCTGTCAAAAAATATCTCACTAAAGCAATCCCAAGTAATAGGAGCTACATTTGTACCCCTATTTTCCTTCCACTGAGTTTACCATATATGAGCATCATCTTTCAGCTGATATGATGTCAACTTAAGCCGATCATTCCCAGTGACCTGCATCACCTCAAAGATCTTCTTGATCACATCTAAGAAATTTTGTTTATTCTCACTAGTATACTGTCAAAGGAACTCAAGTGGATTCATCCTAACAAAGTCACGTACCCTATATGTTGATCCACCATTTGCATTCATATGATCTTGAACCCGCTGATTGTTCTGGTTGGTGACACTCTGAGTCAACATCTCAATTGCATTCCTAAATTCAGCATTGGAGTCTTTCTGATCTAAGACTGGAGGAGCTACGTTCGCATTCTTGGCATTAACATTCCTAGTGTTAGCTCTACGATGAGGCATGCTCTGAAACGTAGAAAGTCTAGTTAGAATGGAATTACAACATACCTTACGCATGATAAGAGTAACAAGAAAGTGAAGTTTTCCTAAAACACTTCATAGCCTCTCTCTCATTAGATATGGTGCATTTCACACCCATGAAAGGGACTCTACTCATTGCGGCTTTTCATACATTCTAGGATACTTAAACATAGTTCTTTGAACTGTGGGAGCTACTAATAACTGATAATGAAACAACATGATATAAATGTGGAGTCCAATGTATAAGACCCATTGAGAGGCCCCAATATACCCTGCCAAAGGTTTAAAGGCATGTTGGCGTGATCACTAAACTGATGCCCACAAAGGGTACTCACAACCTACTTGGCTAGTAATTCTGGGACTATTTAGGTACACTTGACCCTAGTCCAACTTAATATTATGCTACTCCCAATACATATAGTGGTTAGCTGATTATGACTAAGTCTATGTAAATATTGGATAACTCAAACTAAACATGCAAAATTGAGAATGCAACAATTAATCTAATAATGATGCATTAATAACTGAGGCATGCATATTGAATTAACTTAAATATCTGATCTAGAATGTGTAATTCAAGAACTAAAGAAATACAGAGCTAGGGTTCTGAAATTAATGCAATAAACTGAGTAATAACATTGTAATCTGATTTGGAACATATAACTAACTAATTCATGATAATCTGCTTAAGTTCAAGAAACCCAAGAATAATCATGATAAGGGAATCAAGAATCTGACTGATATCTAGGGACTCAATGGATGAAAGGAACCCACTAGTGAAATCTCACATACCTAGTGATGAATTTCACGGATAAATCTTTAGATTTTGGGGCTCGAACTGATGGAACATTGTTGTGTTCTCAAACTAGGGTTCTTGACCTTTTTCTCCTCTCTTGCTTCTAATTTTCTATGTTTTTATTAATGATTTTACTTAGAGGTAAGTTTTAGTTATGTTTCTACTTTTAAAATGACTAAAACCTCATAATTTAGGGTCTAAATGACGTAGCTTAGGGGATAAACAAAATAGAAAAATACCAAAAGACCCCCGACTTAACTACTGTCGGAGTGACTGACGGACCTGTTCGACGGACTGTGATCCTACCTATGGTCCGTAGGTCCTGGCCTTCATCTATGGATCAATATCGACAAACCTGGTCCACAGACCGTGGTCCTTGCTATGGTCCGTAGGTCCTGGCCGTGTTTTGGTTTAGAGCATGGGTCTATGGACCAAGATCAAGGGACCTGGTCCATGGGTCGTGGTCCCACCTATGGTCTGTCCTGTTCATTTGTCGTTTTGTTCAGAGAATGGGTCTGTGGACCAAGATCGACGGACCTGGTCCACAGACTGTAGTCCAACCTATGGTCTGGCTTGTTCCTTCGTTGTTTGATTCAGAGAATGGGTCTATGGACCTATTCCACGGATCGTGGTCCTACCATGGTCTGTGGGTCCCGGTCGTCGTTTGGGATCATTGAGTTTTCTGTAGACCAGGATCAACGGACCTGGTCCACGAACCGTGGTCCTACCTACGGTTCATAGGTGGCCTCCATAGATGACGCCTGCACTTCTGGAAATCAGAATTTTGGTCTATTTCGGATACAATTTGTTACACCGATGGGATTGATAGGTAATTAAACTCTAGTACATACTACGTGATACATAAGTGTGATACATGCAACTAGATTTCGGGTTGAATTCTACAGTTACTCTAACACTTCCTCTAAGTGAATTGTTCAGAGTCAATACACCCCTTAAGAAAAATATTAATGTACGTAAATTAAAGCTTAATTTTTATTATTCCCAAACTACTCACTTAAAAATACAAATTGGTTAGGGCATCTCCAACCCTATCCTCTACTTTACTCTCTAAATATAGAGTTTTCTATTTTTTCAGAAGCAACTCCAACCTAATTATCTATTTTACTCTCTAAAAAAGAATATTTTTTTCTCTCTCATCAATAATATATTATTATGTTTATTTTATTCTTATTTTCTTATTTCATAATATGTATTATTTCTTCTTTTTGAAAATAATCACTCTATAATCTTTCTGTAATACAAATTTTACTTTATTTTCAAATTCATTATTTAGTACAAAATTATATTTTATTCTAAATAACATAAAATTATGATAAATAATATATATGATACATATTAACGAACAATTCAAAAAAAAAAGTGAAATCATTGATGAAATATAATTGCATCATCTATGTTGTATTATCATAAAATTTATTTTAGATCTTACATAATACTCAACTTTCAAGACTATTATGTTACTTTCATGAATGTTCTATTAATGTATTCCGGAGTTCAAAATGAGAATTCTTTGTCCTTAACAGAGTTCAAAATGAGCATTTCTTGTCCTTATTTTTTATGTGTAACTAAAAATTGTATAAATTAACAATTTCATCTTGTATCCAACTATTTCCTTTAGTAATTTACTTTCCATATTCCATTTTGAACTATTGAATAAAATATATTCATATTATTTAAACAGTGTAGTTTAATAATTTATCACTATAAGATACAAGGTGGATTGTTTAAATTAACATGTAAATTTTGTGCATACTTCAGAATGAAAAATACTAATAATCTAAAATTACATATTTAAAATCACCAAAAGAAAAATTAAAATAAATAATATGTTTTAGATGTTATATTACTTAGAAAATAATTACAAATATCCGATACTTAGTTAATAATCTTATATAGTGTAAATAATATTAAAATAACTTTGAGTTACATAATTAAAGTGACAATTTCTTTTTAAAAAATAAAATAAAAAATAAAAAATAATTAATTGGGTGGAAGTATTAAGTTGTTAAATGTTTGCATTAGAAAATAATTACAAATGATAAAGATTAAATTAGTAATATAATAGAAATAATATTATAATAATCAAAAAATAAAATAGAGAGGTGAATAGTATTTCTCCAAATTCGGAGAACTACTATTTACCTCTCTATAATTGAAAAATAGAGAGTTAAATAGAGAGTAGAACTCATTCACTATTTTACTCTCCAAAAATAGAGAATGGAAAGTAAAATAGAGATGAGTTGGAGATTGTCTTAACGATCTCATTAACAGAAGGGTAAATATGAGGAAAAAAGAGTCCTAACAGTTCTCTTGAATACTTCTATAGTGTGCTCTAGTGAAATTCCCTTTCCTTTGACAAGCTAATGCCCAATCTGCAAGACTAACTAATAGTGCTGGCCTTGCACACAATACTTCAAATAGGATTATAACAGTATGACTTTGTGATTTGTCCTGATCAGTGAATCCCCGCAGAGCATATTCCTTACTATGTTCTTCCTTATACTTAATTATTAAATCTTACGTTGTAGGATTCGGACCTTCCAATCTCATTTGTCCACCATTGATCTTAAATATCTCTAATCCATTTAAAATGGCATTAGCTAAATCAGCATTATCTCCTGATCGATGTACTGTAATCAAAAGCAGATCATCTCCCTTTTTAACATCAACATGAGTCACATAGTCTTTTACTAAATGAATTTCATTTTCCCCATGTTCCATTGCAACTAAATAGACTCCACTTTCTGCGATTTTTCCATTTATATATACAATGAAGACTAACGAATTGACTTTAGTGGAATCGACAATGAAATTACACCAGTGAAACCTCACAAGATAGGAGAAGTTTGCATCAACACTGAAAACCCAACTAAGGTTATAATTAATGTTGATATTCGACTCAAAACCCATCGATCTACAACTATCATACACAACATGGGGTCCAATATATGATGGCAAATCAGTATAACGAATTGTCACCAATTCATTAAAGGATTTCTTCCATACTACCTCAAACATGATTGTGAAAGGATTTCCTCACATAAAGTATTAAGTTCGAAAGGTTTTATCACCTAAGATGAATGAAAATCAAGGAGTTATTCTAATGAATTCTCGCTTGGATTGGCTACTTTATGTCTCCTTCCATGGATTATAAGACAAGTGGCGATTAACCATGTCAGAAAATGATAAGCCAAGTTAAGATTAATGACTTGTCTGTGGGAATTATGCTTGGCAGCAAGTAAACAAGTGGCAATTACTCATGTCCCATAAACTATGTACCACTATAGGTTTGTCTTTGATAGACTTTATCTAGTGGGTCCACTTAAGCTAGAAGTTTGTGGTTCTTACCTTGGCAAGTAAGGACATCTATTTTCGGTGTGGGATAGACACCAGATTCCATGTTATAGCTCACATGATCTATGTTTGGTAATGGAAACTTCCCACAGTAAAGAACTAAGGCTACTTCTAGAAGTATTTCAAACGTTTTTTAAGGATATTTAGAATGCATTTACCATGATTATAACTTATGTTATCAAACATGTTATTTTATGACTTATCTTGATAATTGCATGTCATATAAAGTTCTTTTAGTATGATTTCATGAACCTTATGCATTGCTATCATACTTGGTACATTATATGTACTAAAGCATACACTTTCCTATATATTTACATTCCGAGCTCAGATGATGGATTATGTCGGTATTAGTTTAATCTCTCTAGTTAAGGCTTTCCACCAATTTAAATAAAGGGGTATTTTGGTGTTTTCCTTACCTCCCTAAGCCAAAAACGTTTTTCTCAACCAAATAAGGGTTTAATCTGATTTGGACAATTATTTCCACGTTCATGAACAATTAAGGTTGAGAGAATGGTTTCAAGAGGAGAAAAGGAAGAGGGTTTAAAGCATTCATTCAGGAACTTGAGGATATGGCCAAGAACAAGTGTTCTTTGAGGTATGTAAGCTCTCATAGTGTTGAGTTTGTTTGTCCTCATGCAAATCATGTAATATCATCCATGAATTCGTTTTTGATGTTTATTGATTGACGTTCTTGATAAATTCTTGAGTTTTAACCCCATTCTTTAACAATGGAGATTTTTGAGTTCTTGAGGAGAGGGTCTTGCGAATGAGTTGTTCATGATAGAGTTTTGGTTGAATTTGTTGATTTAGCATTGGGTTTATGAATTAAAAGAAGTTAGGAGGAAATTATTTGATTATAGATGAGCTAGTCCTTGAAATTAAGCAAGAAAAATTTTCAAATTTCTTGGTTGAGGCATGGGGCGGCGCGCCACCACAGAGCGAGGACTACTATCCAGTAGTTTGGGGTCTAGCGCGGCACGCCACTCAAGGCGCCCAAAACATAGTTCAGTAGTTTTTGAGTTGGCTCCCCACGCCACTCAATGTGTCCCAAATATTGTTCAATGATTTTGGGGTTGGAAGCCCGAATTATTCAGTGAGTCAGGGACGCTAGGTCCCTTACCATTCCGTCCTTCTTTTCGTGTGTGTTCCCTCGCATTGAACTGGCGTTCACTTTTTGATATTCAATCTTAAAATATTCATTAATCCTTGAGAGATCATATGTATCCTAATCAGATCTCTTAATTTACATTTCAAATTGAAGTAAAGTTAAGAGGAATGTTCAAGAGGTCCTTTTGAGTCAAATTTGAGAACTTTTTTGCAATAAACAATAGTTTTGAACCAAGTCTTGATCAAATTAGTATGTTGAGGAGGAAATTTGAGTTTCATGTTTCAAAATGAGTATAAGGGTGCTAAGTATTCCCAAATACGTAATACTTCTACATTTAAAAGAGAGAACACATATTTCTAAATGAGTTTCAGAGAAGTTTCAAAGTATTCCCTCTAATAAGAGAATATTTTTAGTAATGATCTCAATCTGAGAAAATTTATGTTTTAAATATTTGAGCATGAGTTATATATATATATATA
>NC_028637.1:73574266-73586570 GCF_001406875.1 Solanum pennellii | reverse complement strand
ATATATATATATATATATATATATATATATATATATATATATATATTTGAGAGTTGTATTGAGCATTGATATAGGTATTAGTTCAGACAACTAAAAATCCTCATAAACCATGTATGTCAAATAGTTTTAAGATAATTCCTTGTTGCTTTTAAGCATAGCTTTGTGGATCCACTTAATTGAGGTGTTTATACCCAAAAGGTATAGGAAAATTCTTTCACCGTGGGTGAAACGATGTATCGTCATGTAAATCATAGTGATGGTTTTTAGTTAGAGAATCTCCCAAATAAGAGTAAAGATTTTATTATTCTAGTTTTATACATACTTATTTGATATCTACTATTTTAAATGTTTTATATATTGCATCGCTTATTGTTGCTTACATATTGAGTTGAATTGAGGTGGGTATTTCTTCTAACTTTGTCAGTTCAGTTATCTATTGTTTTTCGACTTACATGCTCGTACATTAACTCTACAACCGTCATTCGACCTGCACTTTTTAATCATGCAAATATAGTTGTTCAGAGTCATCAAAAGGCGCTCTATTGATACCATTTGCATTCCCATAAGCTTTATGAGCCTCCTTGATCTCTAGAAGGTTCCACATTTACACTTTAGATTTTTTAAGATGTCGTGGCTCTTGTACCAAGATCTATCGTAGTATTTAGAGGCTTCATAGACAGTGATGTTTAGACACGAGTTTCCTTCTATGGCTATTTGAATATTTCTATACATTTCTAAGTTATCTATTATTGACACAATTTGAGTTAAGCTTTGCATTTAAGGTTCTTGTTTTGTTGAGTAAGTTTTCCACTTAGTAGTGTGCCAGGACAAGGGTTGGCTTAGGGACCAGCGATGGTTCTTGAGTGCGGGCCACTTCTAGGGTGTATGCTCGGGGCGTAAAAAACTTGGTATCGGAGCACATAGATTAAGAGCCCTAGAGTTATTATGAAGCCTTGTTGTAGATTCCTTTTTATCGGTGTCAAGCACGCCACATCCAAAATTTTACAGGCTACAACATTGAGGAAACAATTCGTATCTTTCCTACTCGCTTACGTGCAACAGACTTCAACTTTATAAAAGTTTCCTTCTAACTTATGCTTACACGTATCTTTCATATCATGCCTCCATGAAGAGCTATTTGAGGATATGCTTCTAGGAGGAATGTTAATCCTCAAGAACAAGAGGTTCCCAATGCACCAGAAGTGCATCCCCCTCAGGAAGAGGTTACCAATGTTGAGTTCTAGGATGCTATTCAAATGTTGAGTCAAGTGGTGGCAAATGGAGTTGGTCAACAGAGAGGGGTTTCTCAACATGTGGTTGATACATCTAAAATAAGTGAGCTAATGAGAGTGAATCCCAGAGTTCACATAATTGAGGATTCAGAAAATTTTGTGAAAGAGTTACAGAAGGTATTTGAGTTTATGCGTGTTGTTCATGCTGAGCATGTGGAGTTACTTTCATACCACCTCATAGGTGTTGCCAGGATTTGGTACGACCAATAGAAGAAATGCAGGGCTGAAAGGGCACCATTGATGAGTTGGCCTATTTTTGAAAGTGGCTTCTTATGACGTTTCATTCACTACGAGCTAAGAGAAGCAAAGGTAAGGGAATTTTTAAATTTGAAACATAAGTTGATGGGTGTGCATGAGTACAACCTCAATTTCACTCAGTTTTCCTATTATGCTCCGGAGATTGTAGTAGATATGAGAAGCAGGATGAGTCTGTTTGTGTCTGGTTGTTCGATTATCAAGTAAGGAAGGTAAGTTAACCATGTTGTTAGGGGACATGGACATAACAAGACTTATGATCCATGTGAAAGTTGTTGCGTATTATAAGATGAAAGATAGGGAAAATTTCCATAGTAAGAGGTATAAGACAACCGGTCATGATTCTGGATAGAAGAAGGCCGAAAATGTGAACCGGTCACCTTTTCAGAAAAGTACGACTAGGCACACTCCATCATCAGTTAGTGCACTTGCACCTAAGAACAAATGTTATTTTAGGAACCACAACTCCGAGAATTTCAGAGCTAGACCTACTCAGTCTTAGGGTAGTGTGGAACAAGGGGCTAATTGGACTCATATATGTCTAAGTGTGGTAGGAATCACCTAAGAGCATGTCGTGATGGATCCAATGGTTGTTTCAAGTGTGGACAGAGGGGTCACTTCATGAGAGAGTTCCTAAGAACTATCAAGGTAATGGTAATGGAGGCAATAGAGCCCAATCTTCTTCAGTGGCTCTGGTAGATAGAGCAGCTCTAGTAAATAGACATACTCTGAAAGGAGCTACTTTAGGGACTGGTGGAGAAACAAACCATTAGGAGCTGCTTTAGGGACTGGTGGAGAAACAAACCATCTGTTTGCTATTATCGGACGCCAAGAGCAGATGAATTCACCAAATATGGTCACTAGCATGATTAAAGTATTTACTTTTGATGTATATGCATTGTTTGATCCAGGTGCGAGTATATCTTTTGTGACTTTGTATATAACTGAGGTTCAATATTCTTTCCGAACGACTTGTTGAGCCCTTCATTTTTTGAACGACTTGTTGATCCCTTTGGTTTTTCTACACCCATTGATGAGTGTTTTCTTGTAGGAAAACATTTAACTTAATTGTGTCATCTCTATAAATCACTATGACACTATGGTTGACTTAGTTGCTATGGTGGCCTTTGATGTTATTCTAGGTATAAATTGGCTTTATACATGTTATGCCTCATTTTATTATAGAACCCGAGTAGTCAAGTCTTAGTTTCCTAATGAGCCAGCTGTAGAGTGGAGGAGTAGTTCAGTAGGGCCTAACGGTTCTTTCATTTTATAACTTAAGTCAAGAAGTTATTATCTAAGGGGTGCATCTATCACTTAGTCCGAGTTAATGACTCTAGTGTTGAGACAAAGACTATTTAGTCATTTCCAATTGTGAGTAAGTTCCAAGAAGTCTTTCCAGATTGTCTTCCTAGAGTCCTGATGTTTCACGATTATCAGAACACAATTCAAGTTCAAGTACCAATGATTGTGAGTAGTAAATGTAACACAACCAAGGCTTGGAGTTGAGTCCCAAGGTAGTGGTTTCGAGAATTAGTGCCCAAGTGCAAATTAATTTGAGTTAGTTATAGCTAAATGACATTTTTGAATAAAAACATACAAATTAAAGGGGTGACATAAATGTAAATATCAAAGGGGGGAGGGGGTTGGTAGTCAAATATCAACTAAAACAGTAAATAACACTAAAATACAAGTAACGAGCCAAGATTCTTGGGATGTTATAGGATAATGGGATAAGACAAACGACCCGGAAATTGCAATTAACAGTAAACAATTGCATATTAGTGATTGAGCTAGACTTCAGTGGGCAAACTCTCTCTTGAGAAATTTATCCCGAATAAAATTAGTTTCTCTCGAACACTAATAATCTGCAATTAAGCACAATCTTTGCCTTATTTCATTCACTCTCTCGAGCAAAAAGTGTGAAAGAGGGACTAGAATTCACTCTCTTGAGCTGAACCCATGAAAACCCCTACCCCACCAACCATCGAATCAAAAGTTTTGGTTTCAATACCTCTCTCTCAAGCAAGCCCAAAACACTAAGATAAGATTTTATTTGCTAATACAACCCATTAAATTCAACCACAACTAGTGAACGAAATCACTTTTACATAGAAAATAACTACCAATTAGCTATACTCAACAGTTATATCAACCCACAATCACATAATCACACCCCAAGAATTGGGGTTTCAGCTAGACATAGTAAAAAATAAGAAATAGATACCTATTGGTGTTTCATCAACTACATATGATTGATAGTCTTTGCACAAGTCTAGAATGATGAATCTTCAAACCCCAGTCCCAATTTCTTGGAATTGGAAATCTTCAAAAACTAAGGAAAATGTTGCAAACTTGAAACATGAAGATAATGTTCAAAACTAGATTGATTACTCTCTATTTGATTACTCAATGTCAAGATAGTAAACTAAGAATTTTAAAACTAACTTACAGTTGTCAAAAATTATTCAACGAAGATTCAGTCAGCGCAATAAGTCGGGATCGCCAATCCACTCGACACCACCCTTTTTAATTTGTATCGCTATTTTGCCTTTGCCTTCAACATCCTTTAGGTTTTGTAACTTTGGGTAATATGGCAATGCATCGCGGAACCATTCGGTGACTTGCCGACTTCTCATTTCGATCGCCGACTTTATTCTCTCCTTCAGGATTTAGCACATTGGAACATAAGGCATACAAAGGCCATTCGGGGACTCGCCTAATAGGTTAGGCGATCCTTAGACCTTCTTTTCTTAATTCTTTTGGTTGCCTTGTTCATTTTTGCTCCTTAGTTTTCATGCTTTGTTCCTCAATCCAAATCCCTGAAAATCAAGGATTTATATTAGTTATAGGCACAAAATATGCATTTGAGAACACTAAATCCATTATAATAAAGCTCTCAATGAGTCTAAATCGTGGAGTCATCAACACCCCCAACTTAAACATTTGTTTATTCTCAAGTAAAACTCAAATTCAGCAATTCAAAAAGGATGTCTCAATCAGTGCTACAAAAGATTAAATCATGAATGCACACCAAAGGACATAACTTACTCATGCAAGGATCAATTGTGCACTCAAAGTTTGAAATTTTGACACACCATTACCAAAGAATATCAAGTTCACTATACTTGCTTCAAATGCGAGTTCAAGCTCAAAAAAGTATACAAATGCCCTGACACAGGGATTTTTTCAATATTCACACACAGTGGTTCACAAATTTAAAGCTTCGGAATCGATTTCAATGCTCACACTCACAAAGACACAATGCATGATTTCACCCATAGGTTTGCCCGTATTTTCCAATCAACCTTTGTTTCAGCTCACTGAATATCACAAAGGTCTTTTAAGGCTTGTAATAGGGTTGAGTGTAAAGGTATTGTCATTTCGGATCAGTGACTTCTATCCTCATGAAATATGGTGTGAACAACACTTCCTATCACGCCCCGAGCTACCCCCGAGACGCAAACACGGGACCTAGGACCACAAGTGATCCCAAGATAACCCTGCTGGCATGATCATAAGCATAACAAATATAATAAACTGGTGAATAAGCTAAATGATAAATAAAATAAAAAGTTGGAGAATACCCATATAATATAACTGAGATAAATAAAATACTGATGAGTTTAATAAAAAAAGATTTTAACTCAACACTAAGCTGAATCTAACTTTGTAAGAAATAAGCCTCTAATTAACTAGAAATGTTGTGACATACCCCAGATAAGCCTAGAAAAACTAAAACTAAATGCCTAAAAATACTGAAAAGAAACTCATGATTATTGTTCTAGGAGAATGAGGACTTACCATTGTTCTGCTCAACAGGAGAGCGGGAACCTATCTAAATGTGATCTAGATGTTGAGAATCTGGACCTACATTACGAGAAGATGTAGCGCACATATGCGAAAGTACTTGAAAGGTGTTGTGCATTCATGATAGCGTAAAGAAGAAATAACATATAACTGAACAAGTTAACAAAGCAATGAAATAATCTGAACATGATAAAGATACTGAATGATGAGATAACAGAATTTAGTGACCCATTTATAACATACTGAAACTCAATACTGGATATACTAATAAAAAGGTTAATGCAATAGAATCTGACTAAACTGTGGGAGCTACAAATAACCAATAATAAAACTACATGAGTTAAATATGGAGTCCAATGTATATGCCCCATCAAGGACCCAATGTACCCTGCCATAGGTATAAAGGCATACTGGCGTGATCACTAAATTGATGCCCAAAAGGGGACTTACAACCTAAGTCGCTAGTAGTTCTAGGACTTTTTGGGTACGCTCAACCCTAGTCCAGCTCGATATTATGCTACTCCCAGGTTAGCTGATTATGACTAACTTTCTTCTGTAAATGTTGGATAACTCAAACTGAACATGCAAACTGAGAATGCAACAATTAATCCTGTAATAATGCATTAAAAACTTAGGCATTTATAACTTAATAACTAATATATTTGACCTATCATGTTTAATTCAAGAATTAAATAAATACGTAGCCAGGGTTCTGAAATTCATGAAAGAAACTATGTAATAACATGATAATATCATTTGAAACATAATAATAACTAAATCATGATAATCTGTTGAAATCTAGAAACACTAGGTTTGTTCATAATAAAGGAATCAAGAAACTTACTAAATTCTACGGACCCAATGGGTGAAAGGGACCCACTATTGAAATCACACATACTGGTGAAGAATTCCACTGAGAGATCTTTCAATGGGCTTGAACTGATGGAAACTTGCCATGTTATTGAACTAGGGTTATTGACCTTTTTCTCATCTCTTACTTTTAGTTTTCTATGTTTTGATTAATGATTTACTTAGGTAAGTTCTAGTTATGTTTCTAGCATTAAACTAACTAAAACCTCATGATTTAGGGTCTAAACGACGTAGCTTAAGGGCCAAACAAATAAGGAAAAGACCAAAATACTCATGACTTAAAAGCTTTCGGAATCACCGAAGGAGTCGACTAGTCAAACCTCATTTATGAATTAGAACTGAAACTCAGTTGGCGAATCGACAAAGTCGGTTGATGAACCGTAAGTCGACTAACGACCTGTACTAGTCGACCGTCCTTCGGGACTAAAAACTAGAAGTCACTTAGCTAATCGACAAATTCGACTGATTGCTTGTACTGGTCGAGCGTCGACCGCGGCTGAGAACTGAAAGTCTGCTAGCAAATCGACGGAGTCGACTGACGAACCGTAATTCGACTGACGGTCTATACTATTGGATTGTCGTTTGCGACTGAGAGCAGGAAGTCAGCTGGCCAATCGACGGAGTCAACAGACTGTCCGTAGTTGGCTTCTGTCAATGGCACCTGCAACTTTTGAAAATTTTGCATTTTTTGGTCTATTTCGGATATCGGGTGTTACACTTCCTTCCCTTTTCTTCATCATTTTTGTTCGTTCTCACAAGTCATTCCATCATCTTCTATGGACTGTTGGAAACCCTATTTTCTTTTTCACTTTCATATATTTATTCCACAACTTTTTCATTCTTTTATTTTTCTTTTCTTTTCCTCTTTTATCATATGGAGTGTCCATTTTCTCAAAACTGTGGGCCAAAATGACTTTCTTGCACTTCTTGATGTACCTTCTCTTTTCGCCACCTCCCCAACTTAGGATCTTTGTCTAAGTTGTCTATTCAAACTAACCACAACTTCATGAGGATTATGGGTAATAGATAAAGAAAGGTCATAGTTTCATTAAATTTCTTCCAAGAAAAGGTCAAGGTTCAAGATGTGTTCAAGTAATGATCACAAACTCACAAGGCTAGCCACAAAAGAGGCATATGTCAAATTGGTTCACATTCTTTAAAGTTGCCTAAGATCATATCATGAGATTATTTTACTTAGTCAAGCAAAAAATTAGGTGTTATCATACATGGTTCACGCTAAGCTCATCATATAATGCATTAATGCTAAAGTCAAACAAGACTAGACATTTTTTCTAGTGTGAAATGTTCATAGCAAGAGACTCAATTCGATACTTGGTTAGTCTCAACGAGATGTAAAAAGTTCACACACTTCCTATGCAACTTCACTTGGCCTCATTGTCGCCACGCATTCATGTTTTTTTTCTATTAGTAGAACTATTCAAGTCATCGGTATTGATCGAAATTGATACTCAAATTTGCAAGAGAACAACCACATTCATCCCCAAACAAGAGGTGACAACATATTTTGGAAGGGTCAAAATCATTTGCAATTAAAAAACAGAAACCACCAGCTCAATCATATGTACGATGTAATTAGAAACACAAGATAAAGCTTCAAAACCGAAATGTATACGCAAAACCAATATTCAAAGAAGGCATAACACAAAAGTGGGCCTCTCCCCACCACAAATAAAAAATCTTTTTCCTCAAATGCAATAACAAAAAGATATCCAAAAGTCAAAGTAAAGTAATGCAGAGAGGGATTTAAATGGGGAATCCTGTCTTCTTATTCGTTCCATCTGTCTGAACTTGGGCATCAAGGCCTGGGGTCACTTCAAAAGGGACAATAGTTGTGTTAGTGCATGCCAAATATCTATCCGCCAGAAAGGTCTCCACAGCAGTATAATGTCCTCGGGTCCATGAATAAATAGAGGGTCTCGAGGAGTAGGATTCTCGTTAGAGATGACCCTTTTTTCCTTTGCCTTTCCCACTTCCAACAGGCATGGGCAGTTCGATTGCTTTATCCTTGGATGCAAATGCATCCTCATTTATTTTAATCTCCTTAGCCTTCCATTGGGGTGGAAAGTTTCTCCCAACAACTTTTGGTCTAGCCATATCTGCAAAATATTAGGAAATTAGAAAATATTAGCTTGCCAAAAGGATTGGATCTGGAATTCTAGCAAGTCGGCAATTGGAAGGGCCTTTCGGTGAATTATTGACAACTTTAGGCGAGCAAGGGCTAGCTTGCAGGAAGTTATAGTGAAAAACGGTTTATGGGTGCAGACATAAGGCAATCAAGAAGACTTTCGGTGAATCAACAAGTGCCTTTAACGACCTCAGGCTTTTACCGATAGTTACAAAACCCAAAATCAAATCAAGCCTAAAATTAAAGAATAGAGGTGAACTTCGACGAACCGTTGAGAGGTTTGGCGATCTCAACCGAACTCACCAAATGATCAAACGTGCGTACTTTCAAGCAAGCTTCTCAAAATCAACCCCGTAACCTCCGAAAACAAAATCAAAGCATGCACTAGTTAACTTAAAGCAGGAACCATAACATCCAAGCACAACCCCACACGATTCCATTCATTTTAACGCACAAAATTTTGGAATAACACAATTAAACGCATTGAAGGAAAGATTATTAAATTTGAAACTAGTAACCTGATATTATAATCCTATCAAAGAGATCCAGAACATGAGAATCAGATAAAATCATTTGTATAAGAGTACAATTTCTAAAAAATAAGCTCGTGGTTTGAACACCAACCTTAAATGTCGATTAAGATGATATTGAGATACTAGGCGGCAATGTAATCCAAATTCGAGCACAAATATAACGACTTAAATGAATGCAAGAAACATAAAAACTAAAGTGACGATGTGAGTGTGAAAGTTAGAAAATGAGGGAAAGTGATAGAATTTGAAACTTCTAAGTCGTTGGCCTTAAAATCATTCAGTTCTCGCCCACTCGGCGCCATTAGTCATACTCGCCAATCCAGTCGGTGAAACGCTGAATGGACACCTACCTTGCCGAGTTTTGTAAAACCTCCAATTATCATGGGGTCCCAAACGACGGTCTACATCGGGATCACCGATCTGGTTGGAGCTTCGCCAATAATTTCCTAGGCTCACTGATTTTTACAGAACCAATGCAACTTTGTATTAACTCTAACAACAACCTGGCTCGAGGTCGCCGACCTCACAGGTGACGTGCTGAGTGGGTTAATTGCTCACCAACCGGAAACTTCTAAACACTTACCACCTATTAATCTGCAAAAACAACACACCATTATTTAAAAAACAAACAAAAACCAATAAAGGGTCTTGGGTTGCATCCCAAGCAGCGCTTTAGTTAGCATCGCAACACAACGCAAGTCCCGCATCAAATCTCATTTGTGGGGTTTGTCATAGTGTCACTAGGTAACCATCCTTGTTGTTGCGGATTCAAATGCGGTGAAATTTGGCCCATCTAGGTTTCTAACTGCTTGATCGAGACGAAATGGGAGGTAATGGTTTGGCTAAGGGTCGACACATCATCTTTCATTTCTTTCAAAATATTATCCTACCCCTCCACTTTATTAAGGATACGAGAGAGAATATCCTGAGACCATCCACCATCCGGATCTTTTGGCTTTTAGAGCTCGTGGGGAGGCATATACCTGTCCTTCTCCCGATCCTTCCAATGTGATTTCGATCCCTCTATTTATGATATTCGATCTTTCTAACCTTCATCAGTGTTCCAACCTTGGTTACCACCCTAACTCGAGTAGTTTGAATGATTACTACCACCTTGGTTGGTTACGAAATTCACCTCTTTACAATACAACGCCTCAAACTTTGCTTCATAAGTATTAGCACAGCTGACACCAACGAAATGGAAACTTCGAGCAACAACTCTATAACATTTTTTGAAAAAATTGAAAGTTTTGTCATGATCTTGGCCATGTTCTGGTCTTTCTCTTGGTCTTTCTCCATCTGCTCATTTGTCAATTTAAATGTGAGAGGAGATACCTGATCTTCGCCGTTGTACCAAGACCTGTTGATTTTGGTCATGCTATCCAAGAGTTGAGCCACTATCACATAAGTTTTTTGCATTAAACCTCCGAGAGAAATATGGTCAGCAATACCCTTGTTTGCTGAATCAAGACTCCTATAAAAATATTGCAGCAATACGTTGTCAGGCAATCCATGAGTTAGGCATTGGAGCACCAAATTCTTGAATCACAACAAAGTTTCATGAATTGGCTCGCCCTCAAAACGCTTAAAGTTTTGGGTACTGTCCCGAAGAGTCATCATATTTGAAGGAGGGAAAATCACACATTAAATATGGTAACCAACTCCTTCCACACAGTGATTGATTCACGTGACAATTCATTCAGCCACTTGTATGCTTCTCCCATCAAAGAGAACGAGAATAACCTCAATCGGACCGATTCTTGGGAGATGTTTTTTAAAAAGAATGGTCCGCATAAATCCATAAAATTTCTAATATGCTCATGGGGATCCTCATGAGCCAACCCACTGAAAAGTCCTTTCAATTGCAACATAGTACTCGTGATGTGGAACATTGCATTCCCTTCGCCCGGAGACAAGCGAATTGCACAAATACCGCCCATGAGATGAGGGTCATTGACATCATTGAGGTTTTTGACTTCATCTTGATAGCCTACTTGGCTGCCATTGTTGTTTTTCACACTCATACTTACTACTAGAAAACACAAACATTAAAAATAAAACTAAAAATTAAGTAAGTATCATTATAATTAACCAGAAAAAAATTAAACATAACTTAAAATTCTCAAATAACACCACTCGCCGGTAGTGGCGCCATTTTTGAAGTTTCACAATTACCTAAACACTATTGCAGTTCAAGTGAAAATGATCTCAAGTAGTAATTTAACCCCACCAAGGATTGGGTCGAGTCCCAAAGGAGTGGTGTTGACACCCAATTTTGACCCTCCTCTATGATAATTAAGTTTCGAGCTTCCTCGATCTCAAACAATCTATAATAATTAGTTTTTATAAAATTTTGAGGAAATACAAGCTTGCAAAATAATTTTAAATAATTTTGGTCACTTTTTTGTATTTTAAGCAATATACATATATAGGTTTTGTATAGTTTTGTACATAATTAATTATTTTATAAATATTTCGAAAACATCTCAGAAGATTTTAATTTCTAGTAAGTATTTTGGCTAAATTAGTTCGGTTTAAGTTATGGTTATAATTTCGAACCATCGTTTTATAATTAAGTTAATTATTTTATCTTGTTAAAAAATCAAGAAAGCTCGTTAATCAATTATCTTAGTTCGTCTTATTTAAATTTAAGCCAAACTCACAAATTTGAGCTTCAATTTGGCTAATGATTTCGTAAATTTTGTAATCTTTTTGGGATTTGTCTAACATCAAAATTCATCCTTTTTAAATCCATTTAAAAGGGACCAAAATGGGTTCTATTTCTAGTACTTCAAAAGACCCAGGCCTTTTTCTTCATTCAGCCCGTTCCAACTCATTTTCCAGCGACCCATGCCGAATTCCGACTCCTCCGACCCGCGCCCGTACCCGACCCATTACCTTATCCCGTTCCCCCTCTTTGAAGTTGAAAGCGTCTTCCAAAAGAACCCAGTACTATTCCAATATTATCAGCAGCATCCAACGCGTGAAAGTCCAGACTCCCAACAACCGTCAAACGCAAGTGAGATGCCCAACGCGCACCGCTCAGTTCCAGCGAACGGCGAGTTCACAGAAAGGAAGCAAGAGACGCGGAGCTCTGCCTTTCGTCGTTTTCCCCGTCATCCCTTTTTCGTACGAGCAGAAGATAATCGTCTTCCCAGTATGAGATTACTCCACGTCGCCTGCCAAGGACGGGTAAGTTAATCTCAGGCGTCAATCTCGCCATTCCTTCTTTTAGAATGAATTGAAATTTCAGAAAAAGTGGTTTGTCCAAATTGGTGAAGGATTTTCGATTTTTGAATTCCAAAATTTTTGGGCCTTGAGCGGATTTATGATCTTTTCCCCCCTTTTTTTGTGACCTAATTTCCCTTCATTGTGAAAGGGGGGGGGGGGGGGGGGCC
>NC_028637.1:73561405-73573776 GCF_001406875.1 Solanum pennellii | reverse complement strand
GGGGGGGGGGGGGGGCTGGCCCAAAAAAATAGAGAAAGAAGAGAGGGAGATTATTTTGAATTGGCTTTCTCTTGGCTAGGAAAGATTGGTTAAGAAATTGGTTGGAGACTATTGAGTTGGAAACTTTGAACTAAGGAAAAGAGAACAACATAAACGAATAGTTGTAAAATACATCCGAAAAGGGAGTGAAGAGTTCCTCGTTGGCAGTTGACACCCGACTTTGTAGTGGTGGAATCATCCTTTCAAGCTCGTTTGGTTCCAAGTTTGCTGCACTAGAAAAGGTAACCTCTTCCCCCTTACTAAGTTCTTCTGTGTTTGTCTTTTGATTTTGATTTTTGTGATCATGTTGTTTGGTTGATTTTGCTGATTTCCTTAATGGAAATTGAGTTGTAGTTTTCAGCATTTAAATATAGGTGAATGTCACTCCTCATGCCAATAAGAATATTTTGTTATGTCATCGATCTAGTTAAGCTTGTTTGGATTGAATCTTTCCTGTTCAATCTAAGGTTATTTATTATTTGAATATTTTTGATGTTGTACGGCTCGCTTTCATTATGTGCTCATATATGATTTTGCGTTTAGTCAAGGTTTCGTCAAGTTTCTCGTCTCAACTGATTTGATTCGAATGCATGGTTTAACTGTTATCTTATATGCTTTTATTGCTTTATGGGTTCATATTGTGTCTACTTTCCTCATGGTTTGGTTAAATCACATTTTGAGTTAAATATACATGCAAGTTGAGAATCGACTAAAAGCTTGTTAGTAGCATCACTGGTTTCTTATTTTTGTTAATAATGGAGGACGCATTTCTTTTTACTTATGATAAGGTTTATTCTGAAATTGTTTGGCTGCATTCTTGATCTCGTTCGAATGATTTTACGGTATTCGAGATGGTTTTAAGTTCGTTTTCTATCGAGAATATGTCACTCATTTTAGGCTTAGTTTTATGCCGGTTGAATTCTCCTTCGGGAGTTTAACAATTTTAAGGCTGATTCTTTTTAATCCATTTTGTTTTGGTTTTAAATGCTTACCCAGTTGCTTGGACAATTGTATTAAACCTTAAGATGTCTCTACTGCCTTGGCTGGTTGTGCTCCCTTTCTTGAAGTTTTTTCTTTTGGAAAAAAATTGTTAAAAGTAGATAAAGAAAATTCATCCCTTTACTCTCGTTGTTCATTTTGGTTTGTTTTTTTTTTAAAAAAAAAAGGGAAAATAAAAATATATGAAAAACGATGGTATATATATATGCTATCTATGTCTATCGCTTTATTCTTGTTTTTCTTTTGAAATGTTTAGTGTATTTGCAAAAGGGATTGGTACAAAACGAGCTCTTTGTTTATTTTACTTATTTATTTTTTATTTTTTTTAAATTCGACTTTCGCTAGACTTAGTCATTAAGGTTGTTTGGAGCATGATTTCTTTAGGGCATCAATCTCAGGAATCCTCCATTCCAATTTTAAGGTCTATGGCTTTGTTTGTTCATATTTGCATATATGATTAATGATTCATTTAATGGCACGTCAACATGATAACACATGGCAGGTCTAAAATATGGGATTTGTTCATTTCACATATGTCCAATGTTTAACTTATCCGTTAGTCTTAATTTTGTTCTAATGAGCATGTGGTACAAATTTTATCATATATATATATAGGAATTTTCGTCCCTTCTCATCATGGTAGTGGCTAGAGTAATTGTCCAGGTCATCTAAGTTGCTAGATTAATCTTTAAACGCATCATCATATTTTGCTATGTTAAGTTATCGATCACCATAATGTTTCTCAATTATTTTATAGAAATGTATTAGTCTTTCTCATCAGCCTTTCTCATCCCATGCTAATGTGATTGTATTTATGTTTGGCATGTAAAATTTCCCCGGGATTCACCACGAATCCATCCTCAAGCATATTGAGTGGGCCACGAAGGCCCCAAAATTCCTTACTCGAGTCAATTATCCCATAAAATTGATGAACAGATCGCGGAGTCAAAATTTTAAGAAGTCGGGAATTTGAAGAATTTGGGTCGAAAGGAGCTCTTTTATTTATTTTTCTATTTTTGCATTTTATTATCTTTGGGCCTAAGCCCTCATTGTATTATTATTACCTTGAATAGTTTAGGACAGGTACAAATTGAGTGGGCTTAAGTCCCATAAACAAGCGGTTCAAATACTGATCCAGGCGGACAAAAATTAGATTTGGATTCAACTCTCTCTCTCTCCCCTTTGATTTATAGTTTATGTGTTTATTATTGTTCATTGTTAGCTTTAGGGTTAGAAACTGTAAATCCTCGCAAGACGCCATCTCGTTTAATCACTTATCTATCGATCAAAATAAATAAACTTAAAAAACAAAATTTTGCAAATCTCAAATAGATAATAAAATTGATACTTCCCCTTTCAAACAATATCAAATAATCTTCATTTCAAAATTTTAGGTTGAACTTTTAGCCAAACTAAGTTAGTTGTCGGAAAATCACATTATCGAATATTTTAGGTGACGTAAAAACCTTCCTAAAATATAAATAAGAATTCCCGAACCCCCTTTAAAGTTTTCAATCGATTTTTCTGTTTAAGTCTTTTGAAAACAATGGTTTTTTTTAATTTTTCTCAAAAATTAAGTGTCGACTCTTAAAAAGTCAAATCCTTATAAAATAATATTTTTTTGAAAACTCGATTAAAACAAGTGGTTTCCAGAATTAGTAGCCAAGTGAGAATTAATTCGAGTTAGTTATAGCTGAAAGACATTTTCAAATAAAAACATAAAATATTAAAGGGGTGATACAAGAGTCATTATCAAGGGGGGAGGGGTTAGTAGTCAATTATTAACTAAAACAGTAAATAACATAAAAATACAAGTATGGAGACGTGATTCTTGGGATGTGATAGAATTTCGGGATAAGACAAATAACCAAGAAATTGTATGTTAGTGATTAAGCTAGAATTTAGTGGGGGTAAACTCTCTGTCGAGCAACTTATCCCGAGTCAAATTAATTTCCCACGAACACCAATAAGTGGCAATTAAGCATAGCATTTGCCTTAGCTCATTCACTCTCTCAAGCTGAATGTGTGAAAGCGAGTATAGGAGTTACTCCCTCGATCTAAACCCATGACAACATACTACCCACAAACCATTGATTCAGTAGTTTTGATATCAAAATCTCTCTCTCGAGCAAGCCCAAAACACTAAGCTAAGATTGTATTTAAAGTACATCCCATTAAATTTTAATCGCAACTACTGAACGAAATCACTTTTACATATCAAATAAACAATCAGTTAGTAAAACCCAACAGTTATATCATCTCATAATCACACCCCAAGAATTCGGATATTAGCTAGACATAGTAAAAAGCAAGAAACCAATACCAAGTGGTGTTTCCATCAACTAGTACGATTGATATTGTCTTTACATAGGTCTATAATGAAGGATCTTCGACACCACCCCCATTTTCTTAGAATTGGAAATCTTCGAAAACTAAGAAAAATGTCTATAAACTTGAAAACTTAAGACAATGTTCAAAACTAGATTGATTACTCTCTATATAATTATTTAATGTTTTCGAAACGTATTTATAGTTATCAAAAATTCTACTGCAAATGATAAGTCAGTGCAATAAGTTGGGATCGCCTATCCACTCAGTGATCCGCCCTTTGTCATTTTTATCACCGTTTTGCATTTTTCTTCAGTATCCTTGAGGTTCTATAATTTTGGGCTATATCGCACTACATCGCAGAACTATTTGGTGACTCATCGGCTTTTTCTTTCGATCGTCGACCTGATTCTCTCCTTCATGACTTAGCACACTGGAGAATCATGTGGGGCCAAGGCTATGATGTGACTTAACTAATGTGTTAGGCGATCCCCATGCCTTCTTTTTTTCATTATTTCACCTACCTTGTTCCTTTTTGCTCCCTTAGTGTCCATGCTTTGTTCCTCAATCCAAATCCCTGAAAATTAACGATTAATATCAGTTATAGGCACAAAATATGCATTTGAGAACACTAACTCTATTAAAATAAATCCCTAAATGTGTTCAAATCGTGGACTCATCAAGTCCCTCCCGAGAGAGATATAGACTTAGGCATAAATATTCTTTTTGATATTGAACCTATCTCTATTCCTTCATATAGAATGGCTCCAACTAAGTTAAAAGAGTTAAAACAATAGTGGAGATATCTTATTGATAAAGGTCTTATTCGACCAAGTGTCGCACCTTGGGGTTCTTCGATTTTATTTGTTAGGAAGAAAAATGGTTCTCTTAGAATGTGCATAGATTACTGCCAATTGAAGAAGGTCACCCATAAAGAATAAGTTTATTCTCTGAGAACCGGTGATCTTTTTGATCAAATTTAGGGTGTCACTTGCTTCTCTAAGATAGATCTTAGATCCGATTATCATCAGTTGTGAGTAATAGAAAGTGTCATCCCCGGGAAAGCATTTAGGACCCATTATGGTCATTACGAGTTTCTTGTTATGTCTTTTGATTTGGCTAATGTTTATGTAGAATTCATGGATCTTATGAACATTTGACTAATACTCCTGTAACATTCATGAATCTTATGAATAGAGTGATAAAACCATTTCTCGACATGTTAGTGATTATATTCATTGATGATATAGTGATTTGTTCAAGAAATGAGGAGTATTGTGCTAGTCATCTAAAAATAGTTCTCCAAACTCCCCATGACAGAGAGTGCTATGCTAAATTTTCTAAGTCTAAATTTTGTATTGAGTCTGTGGCATTCTTAGTCCACATTGTATTTGGTGAAGGGATTCAAGTTGATACTCAGAAGTTTGAGGTAGTGCAAAGCGGGCCCGGATCCTCATCCCCATTTGATATGAGGAGATTATTGGGAATGATTTGTTACTATAGAATTTTCATCGAGGGATTTTAATCTACTTCAGCCCCATTGAAAATGTTGACTCAGAAAACAATTCAGTTTCAATGGTATGTATCGTGTGAGGAAAAGTTTATAGGTATTGAATACCCGGTCAATAATTCCTCAGTGTTGACCCTACCAAAGAGTACAAAAGGCTTTGTTGTTTATTGTGATGCATCAAGAGAGGAAATTGGTTGTGTATTAATGCATAATGGTAAGGTTATAGCATATGCCTCCTGACGACATAAGATTCAAGAGAAAAATTACCCCAACTCATGATCTCAAGCTAGTTGTGGTAATATTTGCTTTGAAAATATGGCGTCACTACCTCTATGGTGTTCATTTAGATATGTCTACCTCTATGGTGTTCATTTAGATATGTTCACCAATCACAAGAGTCTTCAGTATGTTATTAGTCAAAAAGAGCTTAATCTCAGACAAATGAGGTGGTTAGAGTTTCTCAAAGACTATGAATGAGTATCCTTTATCACCCAGATAAGTCTAATATTATTGTTGATGTTTTAAGCATGTTGTCCATGGGAAATACTACCCATATTGAGGAAGGTAACAAAGGATTGGCCAAAGATGTGCATAGACTTTCACGTTTGAGAGTCCATTTATAAGATTAGATTCTAATGAAGGTTGAGTGGTGGTGATGAATATTGTTGAATCTGTCTGAGGTAAAAGAGAAAAAAGGTCCGAACCTAGTTTTACTTGAATTAAAGACAATGTTCTAAAGAGAAAGGTCATGACTTTTGAACAGGGGGAGATCTTGTGTTGAGATACCAAAGTAGATTATGTGTACAAAAGGTGGATGAGCTTCAAGAAAGGATCATTAAAGAGATTTTTGTTCCAGATACTCTATCCATCCTGTTTCCACAAAGATGTACCATGACTTGAGAGAAGTCTATTGGTGGACTAGTACGAAGCAATGCATTGCAAAGTTCATTGCTAAGTGCCTGAATCGTCAAGAATTCAAGGTAGAACACGAAAGACCTGATGGTGTGGCTTAGAACATCGCTCTTCTAGAAGGGAAGTGGGAGATGATTAACATGGATTTTATTACTGCTTTCTATGATCACACATGCAACATGATTTGACTTAGATGATTGTAGATCGGATGAACCCATTTATTTTCGGTGAAGACTACCAATTAAGCCAAGGATTATGCCAAATTGTATATTCAAGAGATAGTTCGACTATGTAGAGTTCATGTGTCTATCATTTCGGATAGGGGTGCACAATTCACCGCTCAATTTTGAAATTCTTCCCAGAAAGGTTTGGGTTCAAAGGTGAATCTTAGAATCGCTTTCTATCCTCAGATTGATGGTCAAGTAGACCGCACAAGTAGACTTTAGAAGACATGTTGAGGGCATCTGTCCTAGACTTAAAATGTAATTGGGATGATCACTTGCCTCTCACAGATTTTACGTACAATAATAGCTATCACTCTAGTATCCAGATTGCCCCTTATGCGACTCTATGTACATTTCCAATTGGGTGGTTTGAGGTCGATGAAAAAGACTTGATAGGGTTAGACTTGGTTTATCAAGCCATAGAGAAAGTGAAAATTATTTAGGAAAGGCTGAAGGCAACATAAGACTTAGAATTTGAGGTTGATGATTGGCTTAACTTGAAGGTTTCACCCTTAAAGGGTTTTATGAAATTTGGTAAGAAGGGGAATCTCGGTCCTCGATACATTGTTCCTTACAGGATATCCAAGAGGGTTGGCAACGTAGCTTAAGAATTGGAGCTACCATCAGATTAGTAGCAGTCCATCTAGTGTTCCACATTTTTATGTTGAAGAGGTGTATTGGTGATCCTTTGCTTATTGTACCTACTAAGAATATTGGTATCAAGCACAACCTATCTTATGAGGACATACCTATTTAGATTCATTATTTTTAGGGTCATAAGCTGAGAACCAAGGAGGTTACATCAGTCAAAGTCATATTAAGGAATTAATTTGTTGAGAAAGATACTTGGGAGGCTTTCCTTGCGCGGTAATTCTTCCCCCTCATTGCTCCTTTGAAGGGTTTGTGGAGCATCCATCGTCTATTTTATCCTTTCAAAAGTTAGAGAATAAAATACGATGCATTAATTAGGTTTCAGAATTTTTGGCATCTCCTATAGAGAGACTCAAACAGCTATAGTTGCACCGCCATGACGAGAATCATCCTGCTATGATGTGCTGACATCGTCTTAGCCAAAATTCAATTTGGCAAAATTTTTCATGTGATAATATTTTAATATTTCTTACACCATAACTTTCGAACTTTTGGGACTCCGCACGCGATGCGCTTTAGTATTGATGAATTAAATTGTTATAATGTTAGAGATTTAAATAATACCCTCTTAGATTAGTAACAAGAACCACTTACCCATTTTCTCTAATTTTTAAAGACTTAATCTATCAGAGCCCTCTTACATTAAGTTTTCTTAATTTGTTATCAAATTAAGTGACAACTTTTTCTAAGTATTTTTTTAAATTATTTATAATTAGAACATTCAAAAAGTAGCAAAACTATGAAATATTCAATAAATGTTATAATACTCGTGATAAATGCACTCACACACCTACAAATTATACAATTGTTCCTTTCGGAATTGCTCAACATTATTCAATAAAAACGTCTTATTTTTTTCTGCAATGGAAAATGAGACCAAGAAAGGTAAGCAAAAGATTGAGTTGAAGTTAATTGAGTCTCAGAGAACGCGCTATAAGTTTTTCCAAAAGGGAAAAATCCTTGTTCCAAGATGCGGAATAGCTTGCAAACCGGAGTGGAGATGAAGTTGGAGTTATGATTTTTTCACCCGGTGGAAAATCATTTTCTTATAGTTCCACAAGTATAGAGGAAATAATTGATACATTTTTAAAAAGGAAACTACAGGATGGCCAACGTAATCATGCTGAGGGAAAATCATATGGATTTGAGGAACTTGAAGATCTTCGCAAAGAATTTCAAACACTTAACGAGAAAGAAAGAAGACGAATATTAATGTATATGATTATGCACCCTGCTCAAAAATACCTTCAGATAAACACATGAAGGTGCATAAGGTGGAAATTTTGTTGCGGGTCAAGAAAATTTTATATGAAACAAAAAGTGCTATTTTATGTGAGCATTTCAAGTTTGATTTAAATGTTGTCCCTGAGCCAAAAGAAGATGAGAGTTCTTGAACTGATAATTCTCATGAAGTTGTTAATTATTGTTCTTGATACTAGAGCTATACTTGTAGAAGTCTTTATCAGTTATCGAGTATGCTAATATGATTGTCTTTATTAAGTCACTTGTTTTTAGCCTTCAAAATCTATTTACATGAGGTTTTAGTCCACAAAATAGAAGGTCATGGAGTTCTTATGTTATTAAGTCAAATATTTTTCGTTAGTTTTATCTTAAGCATTTAATGTTGCTTTGTGTTGTTTAGAATGATAAATCAATGGAAATATTTTATTAAAGTAGTGAACAATGTAAAAGTGATGGATCAAAGAAAACTTCCTTGCACATTTATTTTACTTTATATTATCTTTGTCAAGTTTAGTGCATTTACAATTTACATCAACATTAACTCTGTGAGATTGTGAATTTCTATAATATGAGTGTATCTAATATTTATTGACTTTGTTAGTATATTCAATATTCCAAAAGGGATTGTGCTTGAATTATCAACTCAATACAAGTATGTAACAAAATAAAGTGTCTAATTTTTATTTAATTATGCAGAACATAAGCACCCAATACAAGTATGTAATGCACCAAAAACAATTACATCAGCCTTAGAGAATATTTTTCTAGATTCCACTTTTTTTTGCTCAAATTTCATATAAACTAATTTAATAAACTAGTATTCCGACCTAAGACTAACCCTTAGCCGTAACTCGGTGCTTAGATCCCCAAGTGATTCCAATCTAAACCACAGTTTGGCATGACACTAAGAAACGCAGAAGTAACAACTGAAAATAAATGAATGTGGATGCTAAACTGAATTAGTCTATTAAAGATCACACACCTTCAAGCAGACAAGCATCTAAATAAATATAAGCTGAAGCTAAACTAACTATGTGATAACCTCTACTACATTATGTTTCTAGGATAAGCCCCTAGCTAACTCTAATTATCTAAAAACTGAAAAATGTAATATTGAAATGTAGATAGAGGTCGTCGTCGAATGATGAGGACTCACCAAGTATTCTACCGAACATATATTTGCGGCCTGAATGTTGAACGTCTGAGCCTATATTACAAAATATTCTAGAAAAAAATATGTGGTCTGTACTAACACTACATTCTCAGCCTAAACTCATCCTCTTGCGGATGTTACATGTCCTTTGCTCCTGCTCCTGCCCCTTCCCCTACTCGTACCTCTTCTTCTACCTCTGTCACGTCCTCTCACTACGGGCTTAGTTGTTAGCTCTGCCACTTGAGCTTTTATTCTTGTGTTATTACATCAAATGTAAATCATTTGTGGACAGAAGAGTTACATACAAATTTGAATTATCAAATAATTATTAGAATCAAGTTATGGTGTGAAGGAAAAAGAAATAGAATTTTCTAAATGCAAATACCTGGTCATAAACACATACTTGGTTCTCTCATGAGACCAAAATCCAAATTGTTAGTATACGAGCATGGTACGAGCCATCCATAGTTAACGTACCAACTTGGTACTTGAGCCATCCATAGGTTGTGTACCAAAGTGGTATTCGAGTCATCCTAAATTAGTGTACCGGTGTGGTACCTAAGCAACCAACCAATCATGCACAATCACAAGCACAATGAACGATACATTTGAAAAGCACAAGTCACAATAACAAGTCCATTGCATGAGATATTCAATATGATTTCATTTTATATGCTTCCTCATGTGATCTCTTCCACGCATTGCATCAATGATGCTACAAAGTTTTAGAAACGAAAATATAAAACCATCACCTACCCCGAATCAAGTCTCTAGAAAACTCTAACCATCACCTACCCCAAATCAAGTCTCTGGAAAACTCTAAAAAAGCTTTCACCTTTTGAAGTGTCTTGAGTTGTTCGTGGTATAAAACAAATAATAAAAGCAACAAGAAATCACTAATGGTTTATTAATTACCAGATTATCAACATATTCTATCCCTCGGCCAAAATATGATCATCTTATCAACATCTTCCCCTAACTTAGGGCTTTTTCCATCATGGAATCATGTAAAAACTTCTCCACTATGGAGATCACCTAGATTCTAAGGCTTAGGAATCAAGCACAAGGTTGGGGAGTCAGAATCTTACCTTTATTGATGAATTTCGTGGAAAAGCAAGTGCAAACTGCCCAAAATTACCCCTCCCAATTCTAAGAAAAAAGTACATAAAATAGGGATTTTGGTGATGCTTTTACATAAACTCTCATTTCGCCTTCCCGCTATACCAATACTTACCTCGATATAGTGGTTTGCACGTCGCTATAGCGGGGTGTTTCCCCCTAAAGTGGGAGACGTGAAACTTTCGAAACACATATATCTGAGAAAGGTTACTTTTTCACAAATCGACCCATTTTTTTGACATCCCAACATATCATTTCCATGCCAAGATCAATATCGGAAGTTCTAGTTACCCAAATTTGATTGTGTAAAGTTCTACGGACTCGTTAATGTCTTGAATGTAGGAATATTTTAGCCAACACTCAACGATATACCTCACCCATTCTGAGACGGTTCTAGACCTCACCTAACAAAAATTACGGTTGAGGCTGGCCTAGTCAAAAAAAATTTAAATCACTACCCAAAAATTGTTGTGGCCCATTTTTTTAACAATTGGCCTACTCAAAACTACTAGATCAGGTCACTACGTCTAGTCATAAGCTGATAAAGGATATGTGAATGTTGGCAATTTGGTTCACTATAGTCTCATTGCAATAATATTTTCTATCTAAGCTAGAGTTATTTCTAATCATATACATTTTATCATGATTTATTTGTTTAGAGCTTACAATTGCCTATTCAATTTTTATTTCTATGTACTGATGCATTGAAGAACTCTTTTGGATGTTTGGCCTAATTTGAGTTTAACTAATCTAAGATCAATGCTTCTCTTTTATTAGATGTGCTATAATTTTCTTGGGTAAATTATTGTTGAGTGCAATTTGGTTTTTAAAGAAAAAACAATAAGTTTCCTTAATTTAATTACGAACTCTGTTAAAATTAATTTTTTCTTTGTTCACTTGATAATTTTCTTTTCTTTTCTTTTGTTTGTTGTGAAATACCCATCCCGAGTCCACCAGAAATTTTATATCCTTTTATTTGCATTTTAATGTTGTGCCTCCAAGGCCTAATTCCATCTTACTTGAGTTTGCCTCTTCAAATCGGAACAAAGTATGTGGAGTTCGAAAATGAAAGTGAATTACAGAAAAAGGAGAGGTGATATACAGGTCTTAGCGGTAAAAAATGGGTTGTATACACTTTATACATTTCTGCTATACAGGAGATACATGATAATATACATCAGTATACAATGGATGTATACACTGTATATACAGGAATTGGGCCAAAATCCCAAAATGAAGGTGACCTAAAACATAGTCTATGCGTACAAAAACTAAAGTATTGGGCCAAATATATCAAATTTTATTTAAATTTCGGGCAGAAACCCAAAGCTTATAATTTCGTAGTTTGGGTAGCATAATTTCTTTGTTTGTATTAAATAGTTATTTCTAAATGTAGTTTAGACTAATCTAATTGAGTCCCTCAAAATGAACGATTTCTTTTAGGGGAAATTTTATATATAGCAACGAAAAAATTGACAATTTTATGCTATAACAAATTATTCAAAATTGCATTCCATAGAAAATTAAAAATTTGCTACGGATGTCTTTTTGTGTATAACAGTTAAGAAGAGATCTTCCATTTATACAATGCAATATTTTCAAAAAAAAAATATATGCGCTGAAATCCAGCAGATAAATAAGGAAAAGATCCCATAATTCACGCGAATTCAGTTTTATTCCATCTTCTTCTCCTTCACTCCAAATAGCTCCATTATAGACAATTCAAAAAATTGATCAAGCTATTGAAGGTATTAATCAAACAAGTGAGATAAATATGTTTTCAGAGATAGCAATAAAAGGTAATTTCATGATGAAAATATACTCTGATTTTGTTTTTGTCGATAATGGTGTTTAAAATTCAGATTTCGTTTTTCACTTTCGTCAATTCAGTTGAATGTATATTGAGATGTGTATATTTGTCCCTAATTGATTTGAATAGTTAATCTTAAATATAGAAAAAATTGTGATAAATTTGTTGTTAATTTTGAATTACTGATTTGAGATTCGTTGCATTCATATAATTTTTTGTCTTTGGAACTGTATATGTGATCTGATTTCAGATATGAAACTATTATGTTTTTGTTTTATACAGTACATGTTAATTTTGTTTTTCGGATATTCATAATATGTATAAGGGTATCGTCTATTAGACTGTTGTTTATTTGTTCGAATCTATCATATATATATATATATA
>NC_028637.1:73555244-73561046 GCF_001406875.1 Solanum pennellii | reverse complement strand
TATATATATATATATATATATATATATATATATATATATATATATATATAGTGTTATTTGATAAATTATATAATAATATGGAACTGTTGTCTGTTTATATGAATTTGTCTGTTATATTCATATACATATTTAGTATTTCTGGTGAATTGTATATTTCTATAAAGCTATATTTTGTGTATTTAAAGAATTTTGGTATTATTTGAAATTGTATAAGTACATGTTCTGTTTGTTGCTGCATTTCTTAAGCTTACAAATGTAAATGTATATAATTTAATACTTTATACAGATATTCTGAAAATGGCTTCATTGGCTATTTTGGATATGCAGTTGTGGGAAGTTTCAATATGAAGAAATTCCTTCTAAACACGCTTGGGCTGTACTAGAGCGGAAAAGTCTAGTAGCCGATAGATATTGCTCAGATTTGTATAAATTAAAGACGGTTTTGAAGATTTATGAGATACCGATTTATCCATTGCCTTCCTTAGAAGAATGGGTGATACCTGAATCCATAATGTATGATGAAGTACGACCTCCAAAATTCAAAAGACCTCCAGGAAGGCCTAAAAATAAACCTCGTTCAAAAACTAAACGTGAATTGCTTGGACTAAAAGGGAAGCATACGTGTAGTACATGTGGATTTGATGGTCACAATAGGTGTTCATGTAGAAATAGACCTCGACAAGTTTAATATGCTTTTACGATTATATTACACTGTAAAATTTAAAAAAAAAAAACAATTGAATTTTATTCTGAAGTAGTTTTGTGTTTAAATTGTATGAGTTAGTATGTTGAATATGGAATAAAGTTGTTATGTCCTATTAATTGTGCTAATTATTGTTCTTCATTTTGTCTTCATGCTATTATTAGGAATTATAGTTTGTGTGTATAGCGTACATCATATACATAAATTCTTTACGTATAAGTTCAATTGAACATTTCTGTAAAATTTTATAAGTTTTACGGTTCATAAGCTTGGAAATAGATAATTGTATAAGTTGATATTTAAGTTGAATGTACATTTATACTTTATAATTTGTAAAAATTTTACAGACACTTAACTGTATACTTATGCAATTCATAATGAATTAACAATTGTATAAACTGTCGAGATTTATACAGTTAATATATAACTATATGTTATTGTTTAAGTTGAATGTAAACGTATACTTTTTGAACCATCTTATAAGCCTAGAAATGTATATATATATATATATATATATATCCTAACATAAACGTAATCCTATATTTATATTGTTAGTGTATAAATACAAATTGTATAAGATTGTTTGTGTATTTGAAATTTATGAACAATTGTATAATCCTAATAATGAATATTTATATACTCAAAATATAAAGAGTACTCATATATTTATACAGTTAAGCAATTGGTATATTTATGTTTTATTGAAAATTGTATAATCCTCATTTCGTATAAAAAAAATACAAAAAGTAAAATATAAACATAGGTTTATACAGTTAATGTATAAGTATATATTGTATAATGTAGTTTGTACAAGTATTAAAGTGTTAATAAAAATAACGAAGTGAAAGACTTAATTGATCAAACGAGTATATTACAATACAAAAACATAGAATTTCACAACATTAAAGATTCTTATGTCTTTTGCATATTAAAAAAAAACAGAAGTTAAGTACTACTGTTCTAATCAATTGTGATCATTTCACTACTATCGACATTCCTATGAATCCTGACTGGCCTTTCTGGTGCCTCACTGTTACTGGTGGCATCAGCTTGGATCTTTTGCATTCCACAGTTCCACAATAAATTATACACTTATACAAACAATTGTATAATGAGGCAGTAAATTAGGCAGTATAAGATATGAATAGAAAACATATATTAAGATATTATACATTTATATAAGAACAACTGTATAAGCATAGAAACAGATACAAGAATTTATTAGGAAAAATTACATAAATTAATACATTTTAAAAAATAATTACTGATTTTAGCGATACTTTTTGTTTATTACCATTTGTAGCAATGCTTTGTTAAATCTGTAATATGTATTAAAAGTGAATTATGTATGCAATATATATGAATTATAATTGTTTTTTGAAATATATTATGTTTGTTTGGTAAAAAAATTGTCACATTGTATTATAGTGTATTAAAATGTGTGATAAATATATTATTCATCATTAAAATTTGTATTATATGTGAATAATAAATTGTTCTTTGTAATATGTATTAAACTTGTATTATAAATGAATTAAAAGTGATCAAATGAGGTAAAAATATTATTGCTATAAATGGTAAATATTTTTTTATTATAGTATATTTATGTAAGTTTCCCAATTTATTATACATTTATACAAACACAATTGTATAAGGCATGAATCAACAGAAACACAAACACATATATTAATGTAGATTATACATTTATACAATCACAATTGTGTAACACATGAATCAACACAAAAACAAAACATATAATATAAAATCTAAACATATACATGGACAATGATTATACATATACCTTATGATGCTCGATTGACCCAGAACCAACTTCATTTTTATCATTATGAACGGTATAAACATCATCTTTATGTTTCCTTTTTTTACTTGCCCCAACAACAACATCAACAGGATTTTTCACACCTCCATCAACAAATCTACTTGGGTCATTATTGAGTTTGGATCTAATATGTTGCGTGGTAGTAGATTTAGACAATGAATCTGAAATCTCCCCAAATTCCTGAGTTAGAACCGATGAAAACGATGGGTGTTCAACATTGTTTTCAAAATGCAATAGTATACCTCTTGTGAATCTCTTCGATGGAGATTGAGCATCCATTGTTTGAACCAAAATTCTGAAGGGATTAACAAGTGAAGTGAAATAGTAGTTTTAAGAAATTCAAAAAAATTAACAAAAATTAATAATGTGAGATGAGTTTTAGGCAGTACCTTGAAATTTTTGAAATACTTTTGAAAACCCGCAATGACGTGCGTGCTAGAGAAGTTGTAATTTGAAATTGCAATTGTGGAGAATATTATGGACAAATTACTTTTAAGTGTTTAAGTTATTTTTTCAAAAACGATTTTCCATATCAATTTTCTTAAATAATTTTCCAAAATGTAAATCTATATTTTTCAAACCGTAGGAACTACATTTTAGCTTCTAATTGAGATGTTAATACCTTCTTAAAGTAGTAATAAGAACCTCTTATCCATATTGTGTAACTTTTTTATAGAGTTATACGTAAGAGCCTTTTTAACTTAAGTTTTCTTAATTTGTTTAAATAATTTTGTGACATTTCATTCTAAGTATTTTCTAAATTATTTTATACTTAGATAATTTCAAAAGTAGTAAAACTATGACACAAAACCCGTTATGTACAACCATTTTGATTATGTTTCTTAATGAAAATGATTCAATTGAAAGTAAGGATTGAACTAAATGGCAGTTCAAAAAGACAACAGAAATAAGAACTAAGATTTGGTTAAGCTAACAAGCATTTTGAATCTATTGATTAGTAGTAAAATAAATCAAGTGATAAATTATACCTGGTGTATTTATAAAGAAATGATGTGTATTGTTTATGAAATAATTTATCTATAGATATAAAGTGTATGAATTAGAGAGCACAATATCATGTGAGTTGTATTTATAATGAATTTAATGTTATTGGGTATAAATTATTGATATTACTTAAAGAAAATCTTGAAAATAACACTGAAAGTGATAAAAATGATGCCAAAAAAGAGAAGTAATTAGTTCAACAACTTCAATTAAGTCAATCAAGGACTATATATGTAACTAACTAGAGGTTTAAAATCATCTTAAAATATTGTATTTAGTTGTAGTTGTTGAGATTTATTTCTTAAATAACATTAAAAGAAAATATAGTTGTAAATAAAAATACAACTGGTTTTCTGGTATGTTTAATTTTTATCCATAATTATAGAACTAATATTACATAAATATTGTTGAAAAAGGTTAACATCAAGCCTTAGCGGTATAAAAAAAAAAGAGTGCACCCAAAGCGTGAGAAGTAGAAAGTATATCCTAATGAAAATATTATTAGTACATGCTTGGAAAGATTGAATCTGTGATCTCTAGGGCAAATAGAAAAGTTATCGGTGATTCAAAGCTTCTATTCTGAATCAACATTATAGATGTAAATAAATTAAATCATTGTTATTTTTAATTTATCTTCATATTAAGTATTATTACTTTCAGTTGTAGTGAAAAAATAAAGTAGACAACTTTCATTAGGAATCATGATAATCACATATTAGATTCACATGAAAACAATAAATAAACATGACAAAATACTTGACAAATAGACTCACAAAATGAAAATAATAAATAACGAATGTGTCTTCCCTTTCTATCTTTTTTGTAATTTACTTCACCTAGACTTCAATAGAAAAAGAATATTGACCCATTTATCAAGTATTAATATGTTAAGTGACGGTCACTTAAGTTCCTTTTCCCAGCAATCTATGAAGTGCACAAATTCCCACTAACAAACAAATAAAACATATTACTTACTTAATACTTACACATAGTATTAAGTAAAATCCTCGTGTAGACATCTTTGTATACCTCTTTTATTACCTGCAAAGTTTTAGAACGGATATCACCATTTGTTTTCCCTCTGGAACTTCTTAAATATCAATCTATTTATGACACTAGTGGGTAGACTAAAAAATATGAATAATTTCATATATAGTGCACCACATAACTCAGCATAGATTAGTAGTCATACCTACCAAACAACAATTAAATTAAGAGCTTTTTTAGAAGCTACATCTTGGACATTTCAGTATAACTACAAAAATTGGTTGTTACATGTATAAAATTACTAGTATAAAAAATAAATAATCGAAAGATTTTTGCAAGTCTAAATGTCTTTATTTCTCGAATAAAACAAAACATAAAATAAGGAACAAGAGTGCCTATTGGGATGACAAACTATTACCTCTCAAAATCCATTGAAAGCCTTGAAAATAGATGAAGAAGAAGATCAAAATGGTTAGGAATCGGAACCTACACAAGTGTTGAAGCAACAACGGAGTACCATACAACATGGTAATCAATAACCAGCCTACTAAAAAAGGTTAAACTAAGTTAGAATACAAGTGGTCATTTCATCGCAACTGAACCACCTCAATTACAACTTGCATTGAAATCAGTCGATCTGATAGTTTTACAAGCACAGTTCACATGTTCCTACAATCACAGTCCAACAGTTACAGTTCATTAATAACAAGTAATAAATTATCAATCATACGTATCAAGTTCATCAAGCTCAACAATCAAGTATACCAAAAACTAGTATCAACTTATCATGAAAACTACCAATCATGTCTCACGGGGAACTCCCATTGTCCATATACTCGCTTGTAACAACATTGACATCAATAACACTCACTGGAAATGACCTCAATATCCATATTAGTCGCTGACAATAACCTCAATATCAATAACTTTTATCATCAATTATTTCGACATCAATAAGACTCGCCGATAATGACTTTGGAATCAATAACACTTGATTTGCTGAGGTAAGTATCTCACGACTCTTGTATGATCGTTTATACGAAGTTCTACGAACGTTTTGCCAAGTTAGGGCCACATGAGATTCTGCCTATTCAAGCTTGTTGACACCCAATTTTTGACCTTCACAAAATAAACTATTCATCGAGTTTTAAATTCCAAACGATTTGAAATAATTGACTTTATGAAATTCCATCCATCCATCCATCCATCCATCCATCCATCCAGCCATACATACATACATACATACATATATACATATACATACATA
>NC_028637.1:73527551-73554762 GCF_001406875.1 Solanum pennellii | reverse complement strand
TATGTACGTATATATATATATATATATATATATATATATATATATATTATATAATTTTTTTATATATTTATTACATTCTATGAATATTCGAAAATCGTCTCAAAAAATTTTTAATTTTTATTTGAATATTTGGTTTTAGTGTATTAATCAATAGTTTATATTTTTTAGTTAATTAGTTTATAATTATGCTAATTATTTTATTTTGTAGAAATCAAGAAGCTCATTAATTAATCAATATTTATCTATTTTATATAAATTTTAGTCAAATTCTCTAAATAAATTTCAATGTAACTAACTTCTTAATTTCCATTGGCCATAAATTGTAATTCTTGTGGCCTTTTATTGTATTACAATTCTAATACCTTTTTCTTACTTCACCTCTACACGTTATAATACTGGGACCGGGTCATTTTTAATTGTGTAGTTTTTATGCTATAAATATAGTTTGCATAATTATGCTCCATAGCAAATATAAATATGTATATTTCGCTATACATATACAAAAGAAAGTTGTTGTAAAATTTATTTCTATTACGGTATACATATACAAAACATTAATTCTATAAATAGGTGTTTGTATAAAGCGAGAAAGAGAAACAGACAAAAGAAAACTGGACAGGAGAAGACCGTATTTGTATAATCATAAGGACAAAAACATATGCATTTAAAATAGTATATACAATTTTCTCCCGCTTTATATTAACACAAACACTATGTATACATTTGTATTTGTATAAAGTGAGATAGATGAATGAGAGTAGCGAGTGAGATCTGGGAGAGGGGAAGGAGGAGAACGAAAATATATGTATATACAATTTTCTCTCACTAAACACAAACACATTTTATATATTTGTATTTGTATAAAGCAAGAGAAGCGAGGGAGACTGTCAGCGAAAACGAGAGTGACAAGCGAGATTCACTAGGAGAGAGGCAAAATAACAATAGTTTTCTATAGGGTACAATTAAATCAAATTATGTTTATAACATTTAATTTGAATTAATAGTTTGCTATTATATACATTCCCTCCTAAACAATACCCGACCCTCTCTAAATTTTCTTCTTCTCCAGAAATTCCAGCGACCCAAATCGCTAAACCCAGAATGAAATCCAACAGGGATTAGCAAGCAGCAACCGTGCGAACGCGAACCCGAGCCCATTCATGAGGCAGTTGTGTTCTCCTCTTCTTCAAGTAGTGAATCTCCTATACTTCTAGCTTGATTTCATAATACGCCTCGTCCTTCATCCTCTAGGTGTTACGATATCCTCGCCTCTTCGTCCCTTGCTTTAAAATCGGATGGCTCCCTTCATTTTGTCGTTGAAGAATTGTACTCATAGAGCTGACAGCCTTATCTCTTGGAGGGGTTTTGAATTTCGAATTTAAATTTCACCCATTCTCCCTCCCGTTTTGTTGAATCCATCCCATTGTTTTAGTCAACTTTAGCTATTCAATTGGTACAAGCAATTGTTAAAAAGGAATAGTAATTGGAGTTGAAAATAATAGATTTGGTAGTTGGCAAATTGGTAAGATTTGCAACCATTCTTGACTTTGCTATGTTTACATATGTCATTAGTGACATAGACATGGTTTTATCCTTCTATAAATAGAGCATTCTTGCTCATTTGTAGTACACACCAAGTTAGAGAGAAAAACCATTTTGAGAGCAAAGTGAGGTATTCCATAGACTATACAAGAAAATAGTCTGTGAAGAAAAATAGAGTGTGAGCGATATTTTAGTAAGACGGAAACCAAAAGAGTGTTGTTCCTTTTGAGTGTGTAGTAGTCACTTTGAGTATTGTATTCGTGCTACACAGTGTAAAATTCCTTACTATAGTAATATCAATTGCTCCTCTTAGTCCGTGGTTTTTTCCCTTATTCAGAAGGGTTTCCACGTAAAATTCTTGGTGTCGTTATTTTCCCATTTTATTTCCATTACTTTTACCATATATATTTTTGTGCTTGTCCGCGTTTTCCCAACAAACTGGTATCAGAGCCAAGGTTTTATCTGAGTATGCTCTGTGGTTGCAGCACAGTCTGAACTTCCACATCAGAAAAGATTTACTTTGATTTGCGATAACTATATTTTTTGGGGAAAACAATGGAAGCCAACACAAGTAGAATGGTTACTTTGAATGGTGTTAATTATGCCATTTGGAAGGGGAAAATGGAAGATCTGCTTTATGTTAAGAATTTTTACAAACCAGTATTTACCACTGTAAAGCCTGATAATAAAACAGATGAAGAGTGGAATCTGTTGCATAGACAGGTCTGTGGATTCATTAGGCAATGGGTCGACGATAATGTGTTGAACCATATTTCTGGGGAAACACATGCTCGAACCCTATGGGAGCATCTTGAAAGTTTGTATGCTCGAAAGACTGGCAACAACAAAATGTTCTTAATAAAGCAGATGTTGAGTTTGAAGTATCATGATGGTTCTCCGATGACAGACCATCTGAATAATTTTCAGGGGATAATGAACCAATTATCTGCTATGGGCATCAAATTTGATGAAGAAATTCAAGGCTTGCTTCTTCTTGGTTCCCTACCATATTCTTGGGAAACATTTAGAACGTCATTGTCAAATTCTGCTCTGGATGGTATAATCTCTATGGATTCCGCCAAGAGTAGTGTCTTGAACGAAGAGATGAGAAGAAAAACTCAAGGTTCCTCTTCGTCGATGTCCTGATAACTGGCCCGAGGGGGAGAAATAAAACTTGTAGTTCTCAGCATAGAGAACAAAATAGGAGCAAATCCAAAGGCAGACTTAAGGATATTGAGTGCTATCATTGTGGCATGAAAGGGCACACAAAGAAGTTCTGCAGGAAGTTGAAGAGGGAGAACAATAACAAAGAGGAAACTAAACAAGATGGCAATGAAAATTGCCTAGCCACCGTCACCACCGAAGATCTTGTTACCGTTCTTGATGCAAACATGATAAATATTGCTTGTGATGAGTCAAGCTGGGTTGTGGACACTGGTGCCGCATCTCATGTGACATCAAGGAAGGATTTTTTCTCTTCCTACACTCCTGGGGATTTTGGAACCTTGAGTATGGGTAATGAGACTGTTTCTAGGGTGGTTGGTATTGGTACAATTTGTTTGGAAAGTAGTATTGGAACTAAACTAGTTTTGAACAATGTGAAACATGCTCCCGATGTTCGTCTGCACCTAATTTCTGTTGGTGTTTTAGATGATGAAGGATATGCTAGTACCAACGGTGATGGAAAATGGAAGCTCATTAAGGGTTCCTTGGTTGTGGCTCGTGGTAACAAACGTCGTGGTCTATACTGGACTACGGCCTCTGCTTGTGTTGATATGGTGAATGTGGTTGAGAGCAATAGCTCTTCAACATTATGGCACAAGAGGCTTAGCCACATTAGAGAGAAAGGACTTAACATTCTAGCCAAGAAGAAATTATTGTCAAATTTCCAAAGTGCTAAATTAGAAAAATGTGAGCACTGCTTGGCTGGTAAACAAAATAGAGTTTTCTTTAAGTCCTACCCTCCTTCGAGAAAGACAGAGTTGCTTGAGTTAGTGCACTCTGATTTATGTGGTCCAATGAAGACAAAGACATTGGGTGGTGCACTTTACTTTGTCACTTTCATTGATGATTGCTCGAGAAAACTTTGGGTCTATGTCTTGAAGACTAAAGACCAAGTGTTAGGTGTCTTTAAGCAGTTTCAGGCTTCAGTTGAAAGAGAAACTGGAAAGAAATTGAAATGTATTCGTACTGATAATGGTGGTGAATATTGTGGACCATTTGACGAATACTGCAAGCATCAAGGTATTAGACACCAGAAGACTCCTCCCAAGACTCCTCAGCTTAATGGTTTGGCTGAGAGGATGAACAGGACCTTGATGGAAAGAGTTAGATGTTTGCTTTCTGAAGCAAAGTTGCCAAACTCATTTTGGGGTGAGGCTTTATTGACCGCTGCACATGTTATTAATCTATCTCCTGCTGTTGCTTTGCAAAGTGATGTACCAAATAGTGTTTGGTATGGAAAGGATGTTTCCTATGACCATTTGAGAGTATTTGGTTGCAAAGCTTTTGTACATGTGCCGAAAGATGAGAGGTCAAAGTTAGATGCCAAGACAAGGCAATGCATCTTCATTGGATATGGCCTAGATGAATTTGGTTACAGGCTATATGATCCAATTGAAAAGAAACTTGTGAGAAGCCGTGATATTATTTTCATGGAGAATCAAACAATTGAAGATATTGACAAAGCGGAGAAGGTAGAATCTTCAAATTTTGATGGTATAGTTCATCATGATGAAGTTCCTCACACAAGTGTGCATGATGTTGTTGGGTTTGATAATCATGGTGACGCCCAGAATCATGTATCGAATCAACATGTTGATGTTGATAATAACAATGATATTGTTATTGATGATCCTGTTGCTCATGAAGTTGTGGACGAATCAAATATTCTGCTTCGGAGGTCCACAAGACAGCGGTTTCCTTCCTCCCGTTATTCACCCAATGAGTATGTGTTACTCACTGACGGGGGAGAACCTGAATGTTATGAGGAGGCCATGGAAGATGAGCACAAGAATCAATGGATTGAAGCCATGCAAGACGAGATGAAGTCTTTGCATGAGAACCACACTTATGAGTTGGTAAAATTGCCCAAGGGCATGAGAGCTTTGAAGAACAAGTGGGTGTTCAAAGTTAAAGTTGAAGAACACAACTTGAAGCCCAGGTACAAAGCTAGATTGGTTGTTAAGGGATTCGGTCAAAGGAAAGGTATTGACTTTGACGAAATATTTTCTCCTGTTGTGAAAATGTCCTCGATTCGCACAGTTCTAGGTTTGGCTGCTAGTCTTAATTTAGAGATTGAGCAGATGGATGTGAAGACGGCTTTCCTTCACGGTGACCTAGAAGAAGAGATTTATATGGAACAACCTGAGGGCTTCAAAGTAGATGGTAAAGAAAATTTTGTATGCAAACTCAAAAAGAGTCTCTATGGCCTAAAACAAGCTCCCAGACAGTGGTACAAAAAGTTTGAATCTGTTATGGGGGAGCAAGGCTATAAGAAGACTTCTTCAGATCATTGCGTATTTGTACAAAAATTTTCTGACAAAGATTTTATCATCCTTTTGTTGTATGTGGATGATATGTTGATTGTGGGCAAGAATACTTCCAAGATTGACGAGCTGAAGAAAGAGTTGTGTAAGTCTTTTTCTATGAAAGACTTGGGTCATGCCAAGCAAATTTTGGGCATGAGAATTACTCGTCTTAGAGATAAAAGGAAGATTTATTTGTCCCAGAAGAAGTACATTGAACGCGTATTGGAGCGCTTCAATATGAAGAATGCGAAGCCTGTGAGTATACCTCTTGCTGGTCATATGAAGTTGAGCAAGAAGATGTGTCCTACAGCTAGGGAGGAAAAAGAGAACATGGCCAAAGTTCCATATTCCTCCGTTGTCGGAAGTCTAATGTATGCAATGGTGTGCACTAGACCTGATATTGCTCACGCAGTTGGTGTTGTCAGTAGATTTCTCGAAAATCCGGGAAAAGAGCATTGGGAAGCTGTGAAATGGATACTCAGGTATCTTAGAGGAAGCTCAGATGAATGCTTGTGTTTTGGAGCATCAAATCCAATCTTGAAAGGCTATACAGATTCTGATATGGCAGGTGACCTTGATAACAGAAAATCCACTACTGGATATTTGTTTACTTTTTCAGGGGGAGCTATATCATGGCAGTCAAAGTTGCAGAAATGTGTTGCACTATCTACAACTGAAGCTGAGTATATTGCGGCTACTGAAGCCGGCAAGGAGATGATATGGCTAAAGTGATTTCTTCAAGAGCTTGGTTTGAATCAGATGGAGTATATTGTCTATTGTGACAGCCAGAGTGCAATAGACTTGAGCAAGAACTCCATGTACCATGCAAGAACAAAACACATTGACGTCAGATATCATTGGATTCGTGAGAAAGTGGAGAATGAATCATTTCACGTCAAAAAGATTCACACAAGTGAAAATCCTGCAGATATGCTGACCAAGATGATACCGAAAGACAAGTTCGAGTTATGCAAAGAACTTGTGGGTATGAGCTCTCTCTAAAGAAGTTGAAGATACCTTCTTCCAGTAAATGGGACTGGAGGGGGAGATTTGTTGAATCCATCCCATTTTTTTGTCAACTTTAGCTATTCAATTGGTACAAGCAATTGTTAAAAAGGAATAGTAATTGGAGTTGAAAATAAAAGATTTGGTAGTTGGCAAATTGGTAAGATTTGCAACCATTCTTGACTTTGCTATGTTTACATATGTCATTAGTGACATAGACATGGTTTTATCCTTCTATAAATAGAGCATTCTTGCTCATTTGTAGAACACACCAAGTTAGAGAGAAAAACCATTTTGAGAGCAAAGTGAGGTATTCCATAGACTATACAAGAAAATAGTCTGTGAAGAAAAATAGAGTGTGAGCGATATTTTAGTAAGCCGGAAACCAAAAGAGTGTTGTTCCTTTTGAGTGTGTAGTAGTCACTTTGAGTATTGTATTTGTGACTACACAGTGTAAAATTCCTTACTATAGTAATATCAATTGCTCCTCTTAGTCCGTGGTTTTTTCCCTTATTCAGAAGGGTTTCCACGTAAAATTCTTGGTGTCGTTATTTTCCCATTTTATTTCCATTACTTTTACCATATATATTTTTGTGCTTGTCCGCGTTTTCCCAACACGTTTCCCCCCCTAAATCAACCCTGTTCTTCTTCTATTTAAGATCGTTTTCTCTTTAGCTTTGAGGAGATAGTTGATATTGAGTTGGGGAAAAATATAGGAAAAGATAGAAAGGGCACAACTTATAAAAAACTGAATTATAGTAGGTTATTCAGAAAATACACCCACTATACATTTCTATTCTTGTTCGTGGTTTCGGAATTCGCAAAAATTATCGAGGCTTTTACATGGTGGTGGAATTGTTCCCGAAAGCTTGAGAACGTTTTTTGGAAGAATGTAACACTTCCTCCTTTATAATATTTCCCCATCTTTTATATTTCGAAATTGTTTTTTTGCAGTGTCTCAGTCTATTTTGTTGTTGTTTGTCATTGAATTCTTGGTATCCCGATATGTTGTGTATGTATTCTTAAATAATTCCATTGTCTACTCATGATACCGATTTCAACTTTGCAATTTCTTGTTTAGTTTGTGCTTACTCATACCTCATTTCAATGTTAGTATTCATGTTATATTTGTTGGGTTCGTTTGAATGTGTTAAGCAATGATTATTGGTGTCTTTACGTTGTCTCAAATTACATAGTCTCTAAAGTAGAACAAGATCATAAATACGAGTAAAAAGATTTATTGAGATAACAATCAACTATCTAAAAATCTCCATAGGAAGCCTCAGATGAGAAGATTAGAGAGAACATCATGAAGATTCGGGCTCATAACCTACTCAAATATAGAAGCAAGGGTGAGTACAAAATCACACGGTACTGAGCAAGCAAAATACTAAACATAAGTTAAGAATATAAAATATGGGTATTTCCACCACCTCAACCGAACCTCCACAACTACAATATGCATAAACCCAGCCCGACCTAACAGTTCCCAATTTTATATCACAAAACTCAATTACGACATGATAAATTTCATCAAACACAAGTTCCATTGAAAGACACTCACAAGTTCACAAATGATAAACATATGCAATGAAATGCAATGCTTAGTATGGTGATGCATGTTTTTCCTAGTGATACAGGCCTGTTGTTTCTCAGTTTGTGACCCATAGCAGTCATATATGTCCATGTATCCGTCACAACGTGTGAAATGATCTTTGATAAATAAATCTATCACGGCGTGCAACACGTTCCTCGATAATAGAATTCTTCACAATATGTTACACGTCCCTCGAATCAAAATGTATGTCACGACACGCAGCATGTCCCTCGAAAAGGTACATCTTTTTTAATTTCTTATTCTTCCTCAATTTACATAACACTTGTTATGATCATGTCTTAGAACCAATGCACATGACATGTTCATACAAATAACGAGGAGATGAAATTTTTTATAACAATTCACAACAACACAATCATGATACAACATCAACAATGAATCAATAAGGCTTTCAAACCATTCTCACCACATCACACACCAATAATTAATCATATTGCCTTTTATTACCCTTTTTCATTATTAGTACTATTCATTACAGACAAGTCAACCAATCCCTAAGTCTCATTCCTCCACCAACACATAGCATAAGGGAATACATGATTCTATATACTTAACAGAAATCAAATTGCCTCAAATAGTCGAACTATCACTTATGGACTCAAATCTTCCCCTTTCGTTAGGCTTTCAAATCAATAAAATTCATTCAAATGAATAATCATAATATGATTTCAAAACTAACAACATACATATTACTATGTGTCTAGTGTAGAATCAAAAACTCACTAAAATTTATAATCAAGTTCCTAAGTTTGATGTCAATGTCAACTCTCGTATTTTTCAAGTTTCAAGCATATGGTTAAATTTCAATCTCTCAAAAATATCATAAATCTAATGATATTTATATCATACAATATACCTAATATTTGATTATGAATACTAAGATATCAACACCAGAATTATAATATGATGTCCATGAAAATATTTTTCAAATCGGTAACCAGTAAGCAACACTATAAACCATAGCCTTATCCCATAACTCCAGTAAGCAATACCATAAACCATAGCCTTATCCCATAGCTCATATATCTACCATTTATTATTCTATTTTAGTTAATAATGATTTCCTCGTAACTGCCAATCTTATCCCTCAATCATTAGCCTCAATTTCAGTTATCAATTCAATATTAAAATATCTTAGCTGTATGTTTTAAAAGGCCACTGCCAATTATACTACATATACAAAGAATGAAAGAATTGAAACATCTACCTCAATAATATAATATATATTGAGTTCCTAGGTAATCAAAAATCAATAATTTCATCTACTAGATGTTGAGTACCTACACACTCGCTGTTTGTTCGACACACACCCATTTCACTTTTCTACCCTCCTTTATTTTCTTTTCTAAATTAATTATGTACAAAAAAAATGGCAAATCGTACTAACTTCTTTCAATTTTATGGCCCAAGTGATATAAGGTATTAAATAAAGAAAAAATTACTTAACTACACAATATTACTTTATCTATTCCCAGTATTTCCCTACTCTTTTATAAAAATTCAAAAATTTCTTTTTTTGTCCCAATGATACTTAAAGTTAATTTTTACTTTGGAACTAAAAAAAGACCTTTCCCATTCCCCAAATTTCGCCCTTAATTTATTCCCCTAACATTTCAATTATCAATTTCAAGTAAGTTTGAATTTCAAAAGAAATCTATCCTCATTCAACCGGATTTAGAGTTCAAAATAGGTTTTCTCATTTTCTCCATTTTGATTTTCTCATTCTTTTTTTTATCTCAATTGTTTTGATTTACACTATCCATCTAACATCTAACTAATACAAAGTTTTTTTTCCAAATCGAAAACATCAAAGAATTGAGTTTTAACAGGTTGCATGGCCTGATAGTCATGACAAATCAAAGTTCTAGTAAGAGAAAATCGGTAAAGAAAGTACATGCATCTACTTCAAAAGATCCGAAAATTCCAAAGAAAAGGGGTAGAAAGGTGACCCCAAATCAATATCATGCTTAAGATACTTAGGTGCCTCAAACATCTCAAATTGATACGATTTAGTAAACTCATGCCAAAGTTACAAATATATTAAGTATCAAATACACAATTTTGATACCAAAATTACTTTAAATTTTTAAGTTGCTTTTAAATTTCAAGATAATTATTATGTGCTTGAAACACAATTGCGTCCACAAATATCAAAATTGTATATAATATATATTATTGGTATGAAATACAACATCTAATACTCTATTATTAGTAGATACAAAATTTAGAAGAAGATATTATGTATATGATATATCATTGCTTCAAATGATACATTTTTTTACATGTTGTCTCTTTTAACTTTGACACACATCTATTGATATTACTATTCTATCACATACAAAAGTTATAAATAATTAAGTATTAGACACACTACAATGTATACTAAACTAACTTTATCAAAAATTAAGAATAAAAAAATGTAACCAGAATAGAAAACATAACATTTTTCATTTACTGCATCATAAAATAGTAACCTAGAAATACTACATAAAGTATCAAATTTGAGAATTAGTAGACATGAAACATAATACTTCTTAAAAGCAAGCATCAAGAATCTTTCGTGAAGAAAGTACATGTTTGTGTCCAATTTTTCACCTTCAACATACACAATTGTACCTGTTGTTGCATAAAACTTTTATATCTCTTCATCACTTTTATCCGATGTACCAATGCATAATGGATACATACCGAATCCTACCTCATGTTTCTTCATGTCAATACACAATTTCACCCTCATATCATTTTGAATACACAATGGAGACGAATTAACTGATCTCGATTTTTTTTTCAATTCATCAATACCCAATTTAGCTGCAATTAATGAAATAAGATGTACGAAAGAAATATTTTCTCCAATCACTAGCACATCACTTTCCCATGATTTATAATGCTTTAAAAAGATCAAAATATTTATTTCAAATCTTCACGAAATTGCGTTCCAAAATTGTTTGCATCAAACTTTTACTATTTTTCGAAGAATAGGAATAAGGTTTCACAATTTGAAATTTAAAATTATAATTTAATTAGAGGTTCATGAATGATTGGTTGAAGGAAGAAACGTATGCGTTATTTGTGGAAATCAATTAATTTCTGTTTTTAATTCCTTATTTAACGCTTAAACTGATAACAACTTAATAATTTAAGTATCATGTAGTTATTAATTAAAGTTTCTGCCTGCAATATTATGTATCCGAAAAACAGTAAAAAAGGATTTTTGGTAATTAATGAAAGAGTAGGGATAAGAATTAATTTCTTCCTTATACCATGTGATTTGCCTAATTTTTACTTAAATAAATGGGAAAATTACGCAACAAAGCAAATTTATACTATTTAATTACTCATCATAGTTATGGTTTATTATAATTACCACTCGCAACTAATATTATACATTAATTACGTGGGCTGACTTCAAATTTGTATAATTAGTCATATTTGTATATGTATAATTCGCCAGAATATACAAATATGTATGTGTAATATACAATTATTTAACCTACATACATATACAATTCACCTCTCTTCCACTCTCTTCCCTCTCTCGCTTGCCTCTTTCCTCCCTCTCTCGATCTCGCTTGCCTCTCTCCTTCCTATCTCAATCTCACTGCCCTATATACAAATCTATATGTATAATATAGAATTATATGCATATACAATTCACCTCTCTCCCACTCTCTTCCCTCTCTCTCTCGCCTCTCTTGATCTCGCTCGCCTCTCTCCTCCCTCTTCCAATCTCTCTTGCCATATATACTATAATTATCTAACCAATATACATATACAATTCACCTTTCCCCTACTCTTTCCCCCCCCTCTCTCCTCTCTCCTCTCTCTCCTGGTCTTGCTCGCCTCTCTCCATCATATAACATATTGCTATAAATTGTAATTATCAAACTATAGCTATAGAGAGTAATTAATTATTTTTAAGTGGTTATATGTGAAAGTTTCCCTAAATAAATTATGGACTTGACCTATTAACCATCAAATAAATAAATAATGTAATAAATACAAATACCCATCAATTAAATAAATGTAGTTATCGAATAGTTTAGTATTCACATATCAACTTCACCGACTGATCAAAAATGACTCCAGGTAACTATCGGGAGGATAAAATGATAATTTTATGAAAATTTCAAAAATGACCTTCCGGATCATTTTATTATCCACCACTGAAAATCATGTTCACACTCGACTCTAAGGAAAAAGAATGAAAAATAACCGACTTTACCTAAAGCCTGATATATGATCTTCCTTAGTTAGTGTTCATCTCTCCAACTGAGCTTCTCCTTAAGACCCTTCCATTAAGAGAAATTATTAAGATCTGAACTTTCGAATCAAATTTTGGGTGATATACAAATCAAGAGTGGTCACTAAGCCACAGACTAACCCATGAACCTAATCTTTACCAAAACCCTCTAGAACATAACACAATCACTAGAACAAATCTTTTCTCACATAACCGCAATAAAATTCTGAATCAATATTGGGTAATGAGAAGTGAACCTGAATCAACCACCAAACACTTGTAATGTACAAATCATCACAAAATTTTATCAAGATATTCTTTTCAAAACATAATCGTTACACGAGATGGAGTTACCAAAATATGATCTTTAGGCATCAGATAATCATCAAGGAATCAAACTTATATAACTCAAAGAAGAGAATGATCAAGTAATCACCCAAAAAGCGATACACTCAAGCATACAGAACCTCTAACAACATTGTCGAAGTACTAGATCAATAGCTGCAATTAGACACAAATCTTAAAAACATCAAAACTATATCTGATGGTCCCCACATTCAACCACACATAATCGAAATGTGACCTCATTGACTAGAGAAATATTAAGACTGTTGGAAAAGTATAAATACTCATGGTAGGTCATCTAAAAACTCTCATAAGCAAGTTGGTACATGTAGAACCTGAGGAATACTTCAACTGCTCTAAGACAACACCAACTATGACATATCAAAATGACCAAGTATTCCCCAACATCCAACCCTATCAAGAGGACATATAATTATCAATATATTTGATCCGCCACCGGGATTCACCCATAAAGTTGCAAACATGAACATGCATAGGTAGTGAATCATACTTTAAACCATTTCAATGATGAATTAGGTGGTAACATAAGAAAATACAGAACCAAGGTAAAATAACACAAGATACTTCTTCCAAAAGGCCCATATCAAACATTTTCTTTCATCTTACTCTATATTTTTTTATTTTCAAGTTACCCGCAATCAACCAGTCTAATCCCCATTGAAATCATACACATACTCAATTTATCATATCCACATGATATTCATACTACTCCATTGAAGCCATCACTCCTACTACTAAAAAAAATCATAACCACACAAGTCATTTACCTTACTGTCAAACTTTTACCTAAGCTCTTCTGAGAAAACACATTGTGGCTTCCAAAAAAATATGAACTACGACTCCCTCTATTTTAAGCATTTCATGATAGATACGAGTAACACACAAGACGAATACAATTCATTCCAAATCAAATAGTACTTTCCCATCGAGGTACAATAATTGAATCACACGCAAAATTACTCTATGCAATCTTTCACATACAAAGTTTCAACAACCATTCAAACCATCATATACCTTATGCCAAAATTTAGAGAGATTTTTTTCCACCCCATTAATTATGTATTCTATTGGAATATAATATCTATTTACCATCAAATGTCTATGTAATGCATCACATCAACTTGTGTAGTCACATTAATAGAGAAGTTTCAATCTCCTCAATGCCCATGTAGAACTGTAGGTTCATACAATATCACATTGATAAGTAATCTACCATAATTTGAACAATATAACCCTCACAAAACTACACATTCTCTTTCACACATCACTTGTATGTCATTCAAACTAAAACTTAATCATCATAAAATTTGCCGATAAAGTATGTGCCGAACAAGTTCATATCTCATCTCATATCTGAAATCAAAGGCAAAATTCATACAACCTTCAACTCTGAACAAAGGGTCGTTACAAGAGGTCGTATTGCTTGACCCTTCTTAAATTCTTCCCTTCATGAAAATTCCAAATACCTTGAGATCTTCAATACACAAAACTCTTGCTATTTTCGCTAACACGCTTACCAATTTTTTCTTTTAACCAATAACCCATATTATTTTAATTTTACTCTAAACCAACATTTTCAAGTGAAACCTTTCCTTAGGTCCTTTGAAAATAAAAAGTAACCAACTTTATGTCGCATAACACACGCAAGTCCTTTGAAATGTTCAATACCTGATGTGATCAGTCATTTCTTACCTTACTATCAAATATCTTAACAAAACACACTATAAAAAATGTAGACTTATACAATGAATGACTTGAATTCAAACTTCAATGGTACAAGTTATCAACTCGAAACCATAAAAGAACTTATCACCACTCAAGCTGAACTTCAATAGAATTCTTTCTCAAATCTTATCCCACAAACTTTTAACTCATATGAATAACATGTAACACTATCTCAATAATTTGAGCAAAACAGATGGAACCACATTTCTCTGAATCAAATTATCCACTCTTTCCAGTGATACATCGTTGGCCATTACACTTAGAGTAAATATCTTTATTCATTCCTATATTCGAAGACTAAAGTACATCCCACTTATTCTTTTCATTTGTGAATATAGTTTATTTCAATTCTATTTGAGCGGTGTCTCACCCCCTCCTATGACATTTCATTCAACCACACTACTCATCAAATAGTAGCAAACCACAACCTTCGATGCCCACAAATCGTCATTACAACACAAAATTTCATTTAACCAATAATCATTATCATATAGTTTCATCTTAATCAAAATACATCACAAACTCTCATAACCATCATGATCAGTTAGCCCTTGCCACACCATAAAGTCAAACCTTTTCATCGGCATAACACCTCAAACACAATTGTACCAACATAATCCAAAGGACTCACTCAATTTTATATGCACTTTCTAAGTAAAGTCCTTCATTTCTTCACATAAGTATACTCACTGGGAATTTTCTTTACCCATAAGATTTTTATTTCGATATTGATCCTCTCTATTGGAACTTACTATGAAATCACTAGTCCTTATTTATAATCATCAGGATACACATCACAACCTAACGCATTAATATCGTACCAAATATCCACCATTAAAATCTTCCTTATAAATAATGTTTTAGCCCTAGCGTTCACAGTAATAAATTAAATGATTTGTCAAATATGAATGGAACATCAAATTAATTATACAAACATGTGACAAAACTGATACTTACTTAAGTAGTTAGTATTCACTTGAAAATTGATGTATCAATTTTCATATACCACTAGTAACGTGTTGTAAAATTCCGTTAAATCCACCACTAGATAAAATCATACGACTCGAGAATATTACACTCAAACAGCCCGTTCATTTCTGCCTATTAAGTTACTGGAATACACTACAAAATTCGTTCGATATCCCATCCAAAGCGATGTGCATTCCTTCATAGATCAAGTCAATAGTAAGAATAACACACTCCATAACTCTAACCAAGTTAGAATTGCTACAATTGTAGTAGTTGTATCATGTCTCTCTTTGATATATAAAATTGCATTAGAGATTCTGATCTCAATTGGTGCAACATCATTTGCTAAGCAACCCATACATGTTATCAAGACTTTAATAACTGTATTTTTCAAAGTTAAAGTGTTCATTATCTAGTGATCACCTTACTCAACCCCTTTAAGTTGTTGAACATTCTAAATCTGACCACACATTCTTTTCATAATTTTATCATTTCCACTTTAGTATTAGGTCTAACGTCCAATGTTACGACCCAAGGTACACCGTTGAAGTAACATGGTGTATAGGACCCGAGAGGCCTTATCTAATACATTTGGAAAACATAAAAAAGATAATAGAAATTTAAGATAATTTTTAAGACAACTTCAAAACATAAGAGTTTCATAAAATGAAACGAAAGTCTAACAATGTCTCAAAGCTATTTAGTACATAAGACTCAGGAAATAACTCATACATCACATACAAAACTGAAAATGTAAAAGCATAATGAAACGAAGGCTTGATCCTCGGTGCATGAGGGCTCACCAATCATCAATATCTACTAAGTGAAATCTAGACACGGGAATGCAAATCTGGAGCACTGGACCCTACATTTTGGAAGAATGTCGGCAAGAGTATGTGTTAGTACAAAGGTGTACCAAGTATAATGACAATGCATAAAGTTATTCAATCATGTTAAAAAGGACCTTTCACGTTATGCAATGTCCAAGTTAAAACCATACGAAGGTGTTAAAAACATCATAATAATCATGGTCAAATGCAAGTAAAACTTATCTTTTGAACACATGGGAAATTACTTAGTTAATAAGCCTTAGTTCACCATTAGTGTGATAATTATCCTTAACCGATATAGAGATCATGTGAGCTATATAACGTGGAATTTGGTGTCTAACCACAAAAAAGGGGTGTCCTAACTTTCCAAGGCAAGAACCTTAATTTCTAACTTATTTGGATCCACTAGCTAATATCTATTTGAGAAAATCATCGTCTATCTAAGAGAATCTTCCTATGGTAGAACATAGGTAATGGATAAGGAGAATATTACTAGAAACCCGACCAAAAGCTACGGGAGAGATTCCATCTTAATATCCTTTCGATTCTAAGCATAAATCCCACAGAATGGTCATAAATGTTAACTCGACTTATCTTTCATGGAAGGTACATAAAATAGCCAATTAAATACAGGTTTCTTTAAAATAGATCCAAAATCACTTTTTCAAATTTAGTGTTGAAAACCTTTCAACACTAAGAATCCTTATGTAAGAAAACATTTCATAATCATGCTTTGATGTGTATATGAGAAATCCTTTCACAACACAATAATAATCACAAAATTTTGCTTTAGTCCTAAGGAAACTTAAATCATGTTCTTTATTACTAACATTTATCCTTACTCTCAAAGAAACTTAAATCATTTTCATCAATTTCATAAGAACATGCATATCTTCATAAACTCATCTTTCATGATTCAAAACACACATTATATCGTCATAGCTTGGAAAATATTGGTTATGCGTGGGATCATGGGAAATCATCTTTAAAACATGGAATTATCTAAATTTATTCATGATAGTTCATAGAATAATCGAATACATCGACATTGATAGGAACCAATGATATAGAATAAAAGCTTCAATTGGGGATTTCTAGCTTCAAAATTGTGAAATTTTGGAACTCTATGGAGGAAAGAGCTCCACAGATGAAGAATATCATACCTTGACACCAAAAGCTTGAATCTAATGGAGTATTAGGAGACTTGATCTTGAACCCTTATCTTTCTTCTTCAAACTTCTAGAGAGGGAATAATGAATTGAATTGGGTGGTTTTGGGCGTAAAAATCTATATGGGGATTTGGGTAAAGGGTAAAATGACATGGAACTAAATTAAAATAATTAGGAAAAGACCTAAAGCCTCTGAGATAGAAGATGATACAAGTACTTCATGGAGGCATTCACGGCTCGTCAAGGGTACCACAGACTGTTATGGGCGTCTTGGCCCTTGACCAGTGGCTAGGGAAAGAAGCCCCCTTTTTGAGTGGCATTTGATAAGTCCTTGCACGGCCCGTCAACCTCACTACGGGATGTTTAGGCAATCGTGGGAGGGACACTTCCTGGGCAAGTCTATGGGAACTTATCACGAGCCTTCTAATGGACTGTTTTGGGTTTTCTTTCCTAAAACAATGTTAATAGGCGTTTTGACGTGCGATACGAAATCATGAGATGAAATCAGTATTTAGACATGCGATCTCATGTTGATTTCATCTCATGATTTCGTATCATCAGATGAAAAACTTACCTCAAAAGAATTTTTACGCTAGCCTTGGAAATCACCTCTCTAGTGATCTAGAACAAAGATATTGAGTTTGAATTAAAACTCATCAAAGTTTTCTTGATACATTGTTTGCCACCACTATATGAGCCTTATTGTACCAGCATGATACCCGAGCCAACCAATAATCACAAATCATTACGCACAATCACAAACACAATGAAAAATAACACTTGAAAGACACAAGTCACATAAACAAGTCCATTGTATGAGATTATCGACATGATGTCATTTCATATGCTTCACTATGTTTAACATGCATTGTACCAATGATACTATAAGGTAGTATACTTGTATATATACATAAACAGGAAAACATACAAGCATTACCTACGTATATACACCTATGTATCAATAACATAATATATTGGACCCATTATCAGTACATATTTGTTTCCCTTGATTACCACAAGTCTTAGAAATGTCTATGTCCCAACAATATCATAACTCTCAACCTTATAATTACCAGCAGACAAACTCAACTAATAAACTCAAGGTTACAATTAAGAACTAGAAAACCACCCCCAAATAATTATTTTTTCTGTCCTAAAAAACAATAAACAACCATTTTGAGCCATCCAGACTCCGTGCCTGAAGGCCTTGGAATGAAACCTCACTCACATTTAGAGAAATTGGAATGTAACTTCTCTTCCCCCAAAATATAGAGCACACTCATTAAATCTCGATCATAGTCCACCTCAGTCTTGGAGTACACCAAGATATCATCAATGAAGACTCTAACAAAACAGTCCAAATAAGGTAAGAACACCCGTTCATCAACTCCATGAACATTGCAGAGGCGTTAGACAAATCGAAAGAAATCACAAGAAACTCATATTGACCATAACGAGTGCTGAAAGTTGTCTTAGGGATATTCGATGCCTTAATCTTTAGATGATGGGAGCCAGACCTCAAACCAATCTTAGAACACTGAGATTGACCCTGAAGCTGATAAAATAAGTCAACAATATGAGGAAGAGGATACAACTTATTCATCACAGTCACTTTGTTCAACTAATATAATAAATATACATACTCATGCATCCATCCTTCTTCCTCACAAACAATACATGAGCACCCTACAGAGAAATATTAGGGATAATGAACCTTACTCAACAAATCCTGCAACTGATCCTTTCATTCCTTCAACTTTGTTGGATCAACTCGATAAGGAGGAATATATATGGAGTTGGTGAAGGAATCTAAGTCAATGGAAAAATCAATATCCTTCCCGGAGGAACACCTGAAAGATCAATAGAGAACACATCTACAACCTCTCTAACCATGAGCACAAAATCTACGAAAGGTGTATCAACACTAGTTTCCTGAACGAAATTCAAATAGGAAAAACACCCTCCATCAACCAAACTTTGAGCGAATGAAGGAAATAACCTTGCTAGGGTAAGAACTACTAGCACTCGTCCACTCAACTCTAAGGACACCCGGTATCGCTAAGATCACATTCTTAACAGAGAAAATATAAAAAAAAAAAATGAAGTTGGTCGAATAACATACTTTAGTACTTAAATTAAATGAGTGTTTAAATACCCCTAACATCTTTGAAGCGATCATTTTTTCCACCCGAAGACTATAACACCACTTTCACCCGCCGCATCATAGACACTTAAGAGCCACATCATAACCATGTAGGCACCATGTAATTATAATTATTTTTTTATTTATTCACTATATTTTCTGAACACTTTTTAAAATTAATTATATCAATTGATTAATTTATAAATGCATACCCCATCCCCATCTCTTTCTTCGTTCTAGTTGTTCACCATTATTCAAACCTTCAAGACATTCTTTTCTTCTTCTTAACCATTCAACATTATTTTAAGTCACTTTAAAGAGGAAAATTCACTATAATATTCACATTAACTTCTTCGAAACCTCCTAGTGAATTTACCCTCTTGGAGAATGAATTCTTTTGAAAGCCATTTTTTTCTTGACAACTCAAATAAAAAATAATGATTGCATAAGAATGTTGATAAAAAATATAAATTTTATGAGAAATGTTTGAGTGGATCTAGATATCAAAATGGGTCATTCAAAATTTAAGAAAGTTTACATTAGTCAAATCAACACCAACTATATAGAGTAAAATCGACGTCAACGAAACGACATTTGTATTGAATTTTATGAATTAGTAAAAGACTAATGAAATGTAGGTGGGGATTAAGATGGAGTAGGAGATGTTTTAGTGGAGAAAGATGTGTATTGAGGAAGACAACAAAATTAAAACAAATAAAACTGAAGAAATTAAAAGGGGGACCCACTAATTTCAGTTACCTCTTAATAAGAAACATCACATATTCTAATGATTTAATATATAAAAAATTATTTAAATAATTTGTTATATATTGACCAATAAAAAAAGCTCATGTGTAGGTCTTTAAAATTTTGACTTTTTTCCTCTTTTTTCACGCACTTTCAGGAGAGTGCACTCACTATCTCTCTGCCACATCATTTCTTAAGGAGTGTTTTAATCACTTGAAATATATTAAGGTGGTATATAAACGCCCTTATAGCTTAAGTGCTAACGTAAGTTCTGCTGCTAAGTTTAGGTTTTTTTTAGGTGTTTTCTCTTCTTAGTAAAAAAATCCAGAATAGAATGATATTCATACCCAAAATAAACATCAAAGTCACCATTCCCAAAATGATCAAGTATCATATCAAGACAAAGAAATAAGTTAAGATCGATGCACTCGATCAACAACTAAGGATTCACCCTCAGTGTAGAAATATGAATAAGCATTGGCATGCAATTAGACATCATATCAAACACAACAGCAAAATAGGTATCCTTATTTGTAATATTATCATAGAGTGTATTATAAACTTTGTGATGATCATAGAATACTTAGTTCTCTCTAGCTCTTATCTTCTTCATGCGGGTTAATTAGTAGAGGTATTGTACCTCATTAGAATTGGTAAGGTAAGGTCTATCCCCCTTACTTGTACTTATCTCTGTTGAGGTTTTCTTTTAATTATATTAATAACAAAAGGTTACTAATACACTGTCTAGTGGTAAAAAAAAAGATAAACACATGAGAAAGTAGAGCCTAAATCAAACAATACAAATACATATCTATTGAAAACTGGGACAATACCTATGATCACAACACCAGAAGCGACAGGTCTCCCTAGAAAATCATAACACTAGCCCTCTCTACCACCTTTAGTCTACATATAAACCAGACCTCCACCCTTTGGAGCTACCAGAAGTCATGGCACCTCTGTTGGACTGCCTCTTTCTTGACCCCTTGTTGGAGGTGCTGAATCTTTAGCTGGAGTAGCTGAACAAGTATGATGGGGTCCTGAATGTGTCTATATATGACTCTACCAAATCATATGACCTAGATCACTACAACGATAGCAGGACCTCGGCATGGATAATTGATGTTGTGAACCAGATGATCTACCTTGGACACCTCGTCTAGAACTATAAGAACCTCAGCCTTACTGTCCACTCTCATCTGCTGGCAAAGATGCATGAACTGGCCCACAATGGTGAAATGAGACACTACTCGGTGTATACCCTTGCCTCCAGATGAGGCACCAAAAAACTACTAGAAAAGCGAGCCCTCTTAGGCTCTTCAAACTCTTGTACAAGCATCAACTCTGCCTCCTTGGTGGTTCTCACAATGTGATGGAAGGAATCTCCCTTTCTAGTTGCTCTAAACACATACGACTCGGTAGAGAAAGCAAACCCTTTCACAAACCTGTGATCCTCTCTGCCTCATCAAGAACGATAGTCATAGAATGCCTAGAAAGGTCACAAAAGCGAGTCTGATACTTAGGATAAAAATGGAACCCCTTTTCCACAGATTTCCTCTTAGAACCAAATTTGTAATGTTGGTTTTGTATTTTTTATTTTCTGTTTCTTCTGTGTTCAATTCAGATATATTTTTGTTGTTTATTCATCATTTAGTTGTTAATTAATATTTGTCAGTAAAATCGTAAAAATTGTGTTTTACAATCATCTAAACGAAGTCCTTACCTTTCTCTGCTCACTTAAAATTAAAAAATAGAAAGAAACTAGCCAGAATTTGTGATAAAATAAATAAAGTCATATAAAATATAAAGAAGATATAAAGTAGGAAGAAATGAGTCACAAGTTTTTTCTCCTTTTTCCTTGTTTATAAATGAAAGGATAACAGATAGAGAAATGTGTCAATTTGGATCGAATTTCTCAACCATGTAAGACTGCCTGAAACATGTAAGACCACCACAATCATGATCATCACTGTTAACATGTAAGACCACCATAAACATGTTACACATGTTTTCATAGAATTTAATCGTTCTAACAAATAAAAGAAAAATAGCACGAGACACAGGTGTAATGCATGTGCCCGAAAACTACTTTATAGATTTAAATTAATCATATGTAGCTACATATAAATTTTGATTTACTTATTCCTCTCTTCGGAACCATATCCACTTCTCATTCTCATATAAGAAAAAAAAATTTAAAGAAAGAAACATCATTCACAAAGCTTCAATTACTTAATTGCCTTTTCTTCTCCACCGCCATCAACATTATATATTCTCTCTTTTCTTGTTTATCCAAATCTCATTTTCATAATTTTGTGTTATCTATGTTTCATTTTTTGTGACGACCATCTTTACATAAATATGATATATAGACCATGCATTACAAGTTTTCATATCAGAATTTCAAGTTTCAGCTTTCAATATATACGTAATGAAAGTTGATGAGACACGAAGGGAATAAGAGACAATATTCATGTTCATTTTATCCTTCAAAAGACACTATTTGGATAGAGGGAGAGAGAAAGAGAATAGTCACTAGTTTAATACAGTTTGTCTATAAAATACAAATTATTGTAAATCAAAAAGTGAAAAGGCTGAAAATAAAACCCAAATCCCTTAGATCTCAAAAAGACATTGAAGACCATTATTAAGAAAACAGGTTAAAGCATCTTAACATAACTTAACGGCAAAAACTGTAGATCAGATGTGCATAGACCATGCATTACAATTCTTCGTATCAGAAATTCAAGTTTCGACTTTGCTATTCAAAGGGAAACAAGTAAGAAAATATTGGAAGAAATGACCTTGAGCCTGTTCTGGGTTCTATTAATTAATAATTAGATTGTGCCAGGTCACTGAACTTAGAGTAGGAAATTCCAGTAAAAGCTTCATCCTAAGAAGAATGAAGAAGAGCAAGAACATCGAGCATTCCTATACCAAAAAGGCTAGCTTCTGATTTCACTCAACCTCTCCTCGGCTCACTCACTGCCTTAGCCTTAAGTCTTAACCTTCACTCTGGAAGTTCCTTCGTTTTGTTTCAATAGAAGCTAGATCACCGCCTTCAAGCCTAGAGAGCAAGAAGCTCTTCGTGGCAAAAGTCTTGCACGTCTTTGTACTAAGAGCGGATATGCATCATGTTTTGCTTCTAAACGACAACAAATCCTTCTCACTTTTTATCATGTGAATTGAATATGCAGCTCTAAGACGAGGGAAGTGCTTAAAAGCCCCTTTATTCATACATAGATAGCCGGGTAGCAACCAATAAATATGTATTCAAAATATATGGAAAAACAAATATGAGAAAATTGACAACAGGGGCGAGTACATATTGCATTTCCCATAATTGAAAATGACAGCCAATTTTGCATTTCCCACAATTAAATAAAACAAAGATATAAGCTTTTAGTTTGGATTTCCCACTTTTATAGTAGAAAGGGTGTATTTTATATGTTAAAATCCTCATTCATTGTCTACAAAGTAAAAAAACATCAAAATCAAACAATTGGATCAATACAATTAGAACCCACGAAAAACTGAAGAGAAATCTAATAAAATTTGGAGAAACTAAACTTTTGAGAATTGAGAAACCTTGGGTCTCAATGAGTGATAAATACCCTATCAGACTTCTCTTTAGGATAAAGGTCAACTTCTCACCTAAATACACACATAACAACCTAATGCCTCAAAGCTCTGACCAACCACCTTACTAGACAGAACTTGACATTCTCAAAGAAACAAAAATGAAAGAACCACCATCCTAGGCTCGGATCTCATAATATTGACCAACATCAACAATTTCAATAAAAATCAATTTTAAAAGGCCAAAATCCATCAAACTCTCATCTAATCGCATTGGGGACATCGCATCAGGGACATCAATCACCATTCCCACAACACATACTAAGCATGATAACGCTGAGGGGAAGGGAAAAAGGGTCATTTCATAGAAAAGCTAATTTCTCAAGCAATTACATGATTATGATTTTTGGTTTTACAATGGTCTTTTTCATTATGATATGTGATTGTGCATGATTGTCTATGAAAGTGGGGTTGTCTCGGGTACCATCCATGTTACAAGATATACCCATGGGATTCCTAGTATATACTAATGGTTGCCTCGGGTACTACTACTTGTATGGGGATATCCATATTGTTGGCATGGGTACCATACCAGTACCCTAAGGATTGCTCGGTTACTGATGGGTGGTAGATTTTTACTCATTTAAGGTCTATTAAACTCAATAATTAGTGTCATCAAAGCCTAACTTTGTCAAATTCTAATCAAATGTTGATGATTTGTAGCCAGGGCTGTCAAAAATGAACCCAAACCCACCCAGACTTTTATGGGTTGCGCTCAAGATAATTTGAATTGGGTTAAATCTCAACTATTCAAGCATAATCCATTTGAAGAGATTCCGCAATTGAGTCCAATTCGATCTCTAATTTCAATCCATTTTAAAACTTTTTATTAAGATATGTTTCTATATTTAAAGTCTGAATTATTATCTATTTAACATATTTTAAGGTTTATCTAACCATTTTCTGCTTTTTTAAAAAAAATAAATTTTGAGCTAAAATTTAAATATCAATATATTAAGTTACTGAGATTAATCGGGTCAAAATGGGCGGGTCAAGATCCAACCTTTTTTCCCCCATTTTGGCTGAAAGTATACTTGGACGGGTCAAGACCGAACTCGACTTCTATTTTAACCCATTTTAATATTCCAGATTTCAATCCAACCGCGCATTTGACACCTCTATTTGTAGCTATGAAGCAAATTGGAAAAGGCAAGGGCTGATGTTTGAAACAATGATAAAAAAATATATAAGATGAAGCGCAAAGTGAACATTGTTGATCCCCTAACATGAAGGAAGGATCACCAACGGAGCATTAACTCATTGAAATTGATAGTGTATAACATTTGTGTCTACCGAAAAAGGTAGGTGAACTCCAGTAGAGAAGGCGATGCACCCAGATAGAATGGTGGTCCTACTACATATTGCAAAGAAAATATTTAATGCTCAAAATGCGAACAAAAGTGGTATTTGAAGATTTCCCGAACGTGAAAGAATGATTCAAGCGAGTTGGACAGGAGAGGTTCAAACACTTAAAGCATAGAGCATTACAAGGAGAGCTGACGAGCAAAACATGAGTCACTGATCGGTATTGGCGAACCTGACTAACATAACCGAGTCAGTTATATAGTGGATGTTTGGGCCAAATTTTGGGAAAGTAGAAATAGCTCAAAGGATACAATTAAGGAAAGAAGTTAGACTAAAGTTCTAAAAATCTTGGAGGGTTTAGAAAGGTAAGTAGAAAAATTTACCTTTGAGAAGAACATTTTTCTTGTTCTTGGGATTTTATAATTGTAGCTTGAATTTGATGAATTAAAGTTGAATTCCAAGCAGTTTTACTCTTAATTGCTTTATTTTAAGTTATTCATGGCTTCTTTTATGAAAGGTATACTTTCTCTATTTTTTGTGATGGGTGGCGAAATCCCCAAGATCAAGGGGTACTCAAATGGGATTGGGGTGTTGATTTAATATAATGGGTATTGTGCTTTAGGATTTTCAAGTAGGTGTGTACTTTTTGTTCAATAATATCTCCCAAGACTCTATAGGGTTGAGGTTATTACCATTCTCAATAACATGAGAGGCTATAAGATTGTGGACAAAGTTGTCAAACGGTTCTATTACTTTGTGGGATGATATAACTAAGGGTTTCTTGGAGAAGTTATTTTAGGAAGATGTTAAAATTCATCACAAAATCCAAATTTTCAAATGTATTAGAGGTAATCCTTTGCATGATACGTAGGTGAGCTTCAAGAAGTTACTTTAGCAATGTCCAACGGATGGCATTCGGACAATTCACGGTTGCAATACTTTTATTGCAACCTTGATTCAACCAATAATGGTGTGGCTAATCACTTAGGCCATGGTGGATTGATGAGAAAATTGTATGATGCAGCTGCTTTGTTGCAAGGTGATGTGACTAAGGTTAACCAAGCATCGCATGCTAGAGAGGACCATATGCCTCTTCTAAAGTGGGTTTGAGCAAAGACAAAGTCAAGAAGGACCATGAAAGAGATGAAAACATGGCCCAAATTATGACCCGAATTGATTTGTTGTCTAAGCATGTCATGTGAGGTGGAACAAGATCATTAAATGTGAACCAACAGGGTAGTGTCTGGATTATGCCAAAATTGAGGATTATGTACTGAAGAGGTTCAATACTTGGGAAATTAAGGGGGGCGTGGGGTGGGGGTTCTCATAATTTAATGACAAAGTGGGACCACTTTTGGGATAAGGACATAGATAGTGGTTGGAAAGACTGGCGGGTTTGAAATTGGAGATATAGGGAGATGGATAAAGATAGGTATGTGCCTCCCTATGATCGTCCACACCAAAATGAACCAGCTGGGTAATAGGAAGCCAGACATAAGTAATGTTTGTAAGGATTTACAAACAAGATTGAAGGGTCCAATAAAGTGCTGAAGAATTAAAAAAATGTCTTCTCCACTTTATCTCAGCCGGTGACTGTCACGACCCAAAACGGGTCGCGAGTGGCACCCACACTTACCCTACTATGTGAGCGAACCAACCAATCTAAACCCCAACATTTATACCATAATAAACAGAAAATTAATGCGGAAGACTTAAAACTCATTAATGAAAATCGATTAAATAACTTATAACAACTCAATACTATTTATTCCCAAAACCTGGAAGTCATCACCACAAGAACATCTATCCTCAAATTACTAATCTAAGAGTATCTAGGAAGCTAAAATAAGTAAAAAGCTAGTCCATGCTGGAATCTCAAGGCATCAAGACATGAAGAGGAAGATCCAGTCCAAGCTAGAAGCAATAGCTCACCCTGAAATCTGGCTTGATGAAGACTGGCTAGAGTTGCGGTTGAGTTGAAGACGATGGCACGTTTGCTGCACTCCACAATTAACAAAGAAAAAAAACAAATACAAGTAGGGGTCAGTACAAAACACGAGTACTGAGTAGGTATCATCGGCCAACTCAAAATAGAAAACAGTATATATCAGATAATAACATAAAATCAACTAATATTCTTAACAGGTGATAACAACAAGTATAAAAATCATTTATAACATCACCAACCACATCTATGAGGACTCAAGCCTCCACACCATACTCTTTTGGGAAACATGTTCTTTAGAATTTAGTATGTTATCATAATTCAAGATTCATTATCTTTATTCCTCTTGTGTCGGTACGTGACACTCCGCTCCACTACTACTATCCTGGTGTCGGAACGTGACACTCCGATCCATATATATATTCTATCCTGGTG
>NC_028637.1:73517749-73520453 GCF_001406875.1 Solanum pennellii | reverse complement strand
AAGTTCAGAGAGTCGATTTCAGTACCCAAATTTCAGAATTCTAAGTGTTTTGGAACGAGACCCCCTCGACGGTCCGTCGTGCCCGTGACGGTCCGTCGTGGGATCCGTCGACTCAGCCAGTTTTTCCAGAAATAAAATCTGCTGCTCAAAACGACTAAACAGGTCGTTACAGTGACTTCACACTGAGTGTCTATCAAGAAGCTGGAAACCAATTGGGTCAAATTGCAACTCATCAAAATCCAAGGTAAAAAGGAACTTTGACTAGCAACACAATCCCAAACCCCAAAGATGATTGATGAGTTTGAACAATATGTAGTGTCACGAGGTTAAATAAGGTGCTTCTTAGGAGGCAACCCAAGTGTTTATTGTTGTTTTTACTGCTTTAAAATAACATGTGTTTCCAATGCATGTTGAGAAGAAGTTGGGAGATCAAAGAAAGATTAATAGGCGATGAAAAACCCAACTGGCGATCCTTAGAAGGGATAATGTGGACTAATTTGTGTCCTTCTTCAAAGTTTGAAATGATGGAAACAATTTACTGTCAAGATCGATGATCAGTAATTCAAAGGGAGATCCACCGAAGTGCACTAAGCGGACTCCATCAGGTTCGCTGAATCAGACATCAGGTTTAGTTCTTTTGAGCCATACATACCTTGTTTTGGGCTAATACGACTATAACAACTCAGCTTTCCTTTAATGTACTAATTTACAATATAAGTACATAATGGAGCTATTATTAACAGCTAATCAAAATGTGGTCCTCGTAAAACAGTAGTGAAATGCACAGTGGGCACTAAGCTCGTTAAATTGAAACAAATGAAGCTTATATGTGACAATTAGGCGCTTCATCTGTTTCAATTAGGCTGCCCTACATATTTCCTCAAATCTATAGGTGGAATCCGATATATTTCTCATACCGAAAGAAGGAGATTCTACATTCCAAGGTAGCATCCATACATATATATTAATACTTAACAAAAATACACAAACTAAATATTCTATTTTATTTAAAATATACATGAATTAATTGGTTTATTGAATTATGAATATGGATAGTACATATTCTTAGGTAATATGATAATTTTGAGAGGAATTAATTTAAAATTTCAATTCGATTTTTTTTTTTGGAAAAAATGAATAATACTTGAAACCACAAGTGACATAACTAGTTCATTGCATGAGATTATCAAAATGTTGTTTCTACGTATGACTCCTGTGTATTTCTTACAATGTTTGGAATAATGATCATACAAGTCGTATACATGTATACACACATAATCAACACACATAATCATAAACATACAACCATCCTAACAATGAAATCAAGAACTAGAGAACCACTTAGTCATTAGTTTATCTTCGCCCTAACATCGCATAACATTATTCTCTAATAATCCATATTCCATGTCTGAATGCCTATACATGACATCGAACCTCTACAAGATATAATGAACTAACATTGGTCTATCCACTCAATTGAAGGAAACATAGCCTACCTAAGTGTCAAACAACAAGTGATGAACCTTGCCCATGATTTTGACTCTGCGTCATCAACCTTTGATGAACGACCATTAGAAAATCCTTAGGCCACCACCTTCCTTGTGCGGTAATTCTTCCCCTTCATTCTCCCTTGGACTAAGTGCCTTTGGATAGTTTATGGTGCAACCATCGTGTAATTTATCCTTTCAAAAGATGGTGAAGAAGATGACTGATTAATTAGGTTGTAGAATTGCTGACATCTCTCATAGCGAGTATAGTTGCACCGCCAAGACGAGAGTCATTCCGCTATGACAGGCTGGCATCAACTGAGCCCAAAATTCAATTCCGCTGAAGTTGTCATGTGATAAAATTTTAAAATTCTTACACCACACTTTGAACTTTTGGGACTCCGCACGAGGTGTCCTTTAGTACTGATGAATCAGATCGTTACAATGCTAGAGGCTAATTTAAATAATAATATAATTTCAAAGTAGTAACAAGAACAAGAACCTTTTTACCCATTTTCTCTAATTTTTAAAGACTTAATTTATTATAGTCCTTTTAAATTAAGTTTTCTAAATTTGTTTATAAATTAAGTGACAACTCTTCCTAAGTATTTTTCTAAATTATTTATTATATTAGAAAATTTAAAACATAGTAAAACTGTGGCACAATACCCATTGTGTACAACATTTTTAATCATGTTTAAAAATGAAAATAATGCAATTGCAAATAGAGACTGATCTGAATGGCAGTTGAGAAAGATAGGAGAATTCATAACTAAGAATTGGTTAAGCCAACAATCGATTGTCAATCTAACGATTAGTACTGAAATAAACTAAGTGTTAAATCATACCTAGTGTATTTTAGATGAAATATATAAAGTACATGTATTTTTATGGAATAATTTGACTAAAGATCTAAAGTGTATTATAGATCACAATATTTTTTGAGTTTTATGCATTAAATTAATGTAATTGGGAAAAAATTTCAATATTACTTAAAATAAGTATTGAAAATAAAATGGAAAATGATAAAAATGATGGCAAAAAGGAAAATAAGTAAATCAACAACATCAATTATAACAATCAAGGTTTTTTTATACAAAAAAATAACAATAAATGTAACTAACTAGAGATGTTAATCATCTTAAAATGTTTTATATAGCTAGTGTTGGTGAGATTCATTTGTTAAATGACATTAGAATAAACATATATATATATAT
>NC_028637.1:73510983-73513673 GCF_001406875.1 Solanum pennellii | reverse complement strand
TATATATATATATATATATCAAAGGGTAGAAGGTAGGCAACCTATCCTAATGTAAGTATTAGTGTCCACTTTGAAGATCTGAATCCGTGACCTAAAGATTGTCACGACCAAGGTCTACACCTTGGACATGACCGTCACTCGACAATCATTGTTGGTCCCCAAGTGAACCCTCATTCTGGCTGACTACAAGCGGAAGACTAACTCAAGCATACAAAAGTTTAAAGCTGAATAAAATTCATGAAACTCAAATACAAGAGCTTTAATTCAAATAATTTATTCTGAATAAAAATGGAATATTCAACTAGTTAACAATAGAAAACTCAAGTCTTTAAAATATTTAATAAGATAAATGAAACAGACTTCTCAAACTCTACTTTCTATCTATGAACCCTCTAGCTGACAAAGATGGAAGTCGGGACAAGACTCCCGACATCCCAATAACTGATACAACAAAAGGTACAAATGGAACCCTCCGCGAGCAAGAAGGCTCACCATAGCTAACTTGAACTTCATTGGTATCAACGAAGTGTGTATTGATGATCCTAAATACCTATATCTGCATCATGAAATAATGCAGGCCAAATGGCTCAATAAATAGAATGTACGAGCATGTAAGAGGAATTCTAAAGCATAACATAAGCTTGAACTTGATAAAAAGGAAACATACTTACATCTTCTCAACTCACTCAACTAACATTAACTGGGGAATAAGAGACTCAACCCAAAGATAAAATATTCAACTTAGTGAAATAAGACTCAACTCAATAATAAGATATTCAACTAAGTGAAATAAGGCTCAACTTAAGAATAATACACTCAATTCTTGGTACTCAAACTCTGTATACTCAACTCAATCTAAAGCAACAATAAGGGATGCAATATATGGAAAACTTTTAAAGCAATAGAGAGAAACTCACATTTAAGAATACAATATACTCTATTTGTATGCAAGTATACAATATAAAATATGTTTGTATATGAAAGTACAAGTAAACTCTGTGTATATAACAATGCAAAATATATATGTGGGAGTTACTTTAACCGATAACCATCATTATGAGCTATTTGATAATACGTCCTCTCACACATGCTATCAGAATTGTCCTATACCTTGCCACGGTATAAGACCTACTTACTAAGTGGATCCACTAGTCTATTTTAAAAAGTATTAAGGAATCATCTAAAAGTATGATCCATTCTATCCACATTGGCTACATGGTTTATGGGGGTGTGAGTTATCTAAACTCTCCACCATGTCAGTGTTCAATACTACTCCCAAAATATACTGGTTCATATGTTTGAAAACATATGCTTTCTGCGGGTTGATATGTTTTTCTGCTGGTTGAGATTATTACACAAAAATCTTTCTCTTAAAAGAGATGGTACTCAAACTGCTCAAAACACTATTGGAAATCTCAGTTTCCTCTCATTTTAAATATGAAACATATACTCTTGGGAATACATAGTTCCCATATAATTTTTAAGAAAATAAACTCAACTCTACTCTTTCTCAAAAACATTTTAAAATCATATTAAAATATGATCATTGATGACTCGACATGTCATACTGCATAAACATTGATGGTATATCTAGATACCATATTACTCATACATTGATGACATACCCTATTGTCATACTAATCATGCTTTAGAAAACTCTTTTCTCGAAACTCATATTTACTTTCTCAAAACTCAATTTAATAACTCAAGTGTTGACTTGTTAAAAAAATTTTAAAATTTATAACTCAAAGCATAGGGTTCATGGGGAAATATAAACATGAACGAGTCAACTTAGTGATCTTAATAGAAATAAACACCCTCAGTACTCAAAACTCAAGATTCAAAGATGTTACTCATCTCTAGACTGCTCGACTCATAGGTTTCATGCGAAATTATTAGCATGAACAACTCAACTAAAGTCTTCATGGGTAACTTGTATTAGTACCATGATTAGAAATATAATCTCAAAATAATTAGGAACTTAGTACTCAATACTTAAAACTTGAAGATACTACTCCTCTCAAAGATACTCAAATTATGGATCTCATGCAAAATTTATGGGCATGAACGACTTGATACAAGGGTTTACATAACAATATCAAACTCAGTTATACGACACTTTTAATTATCATACTTACTTTCTCAACACATAGGTAAAATCGACAGTTGTTCTCAAAGGAATCACAACTGAACTCAAAGATTTTCTTGAACTCTACTCTTAACTCTTTCTTGAATTTGAATTATGAGTTTAGGAGTTATAATTCACGATATGAAGTATTTCAATAACAATATAACTATTCGATAACTTTTAAAATAAACATGAAATTAAGAACTCAAAATCAACTTATCTTAAGAATACTCAAATCTAGGGGAGTACCCTAGATTACTTTTTTACAGGTCTGAAAGTAGATGTAGGGCGTGAGTAAGAACTAGTACAATAATATGATAGCCTTACATTACATACCTAAAATAATAAGGTTCTTGAAGAATCATGAAGAAGAACTTGATTAAAATCCTTAAAACCATAGTTTTACGGTAAACGATTTAGAAAACCCTTCTTGAGATTCTTGAATTAGTTTCTTGAAATTCGAATGGCCAAGAATTGTGATTTTCATTAGTTATTATTAACTGTATGAAGGAATTTTAGTTTAAAAGATTGGAATTCTTGGAGAAAAACATTCCTTGAAGAA
>NC_028637.1:73436233-73508485 GCF_001406875.1 Solanum pennellii | reverse complement strand
CATGAAATTAAGAACTCAAAATCAACTTATCTTAAGAATACTCAAATCTAGGGGAGTACCCTAGATTACTTTTTTACAGGTCTTAAAGTAGATGTAGGGCGTGAGTAAGAACTAGTACAATAATATGATAGCCTTACATTACATACCTAAAATAATAAGGTTCTTGAAAAATCATGAAGAAGAACTTGATTAAAATCCTTAAAACCATAGTTTTACGGTAAACGATTTAGAAAACCCTTCTTGAGATTCTTGAATTAGTTTCTTGAAATTCGAATGGCCAAGAATTGTGATTTTCATTAGTTATTATTAACTATATGAAGGAATTTTAGTTTAAAAGATTGGAATTCTTGGAGAAAAACATTCCTTGAAGAAAATTTTGAAAGAATCTTAAAAAAGATTGAAAGAATCTTGAATGGAGTCTTCTACTTTGATTTTTCCTTAGGGTTTTGTGTTAGAGTTTGAGAGAGAAGAGAATGATGGATTAAAATATGAAAATCTGATTGCTTTGACCCTTTTATTGGTCTAAAATTTTTTTACGGTGTTCTTGGAGGTAAAAAACAAAAACAACACTTTTTAATGTTTTTCCATCGGCTAATTGGTAACAGTTTTATATAAGTTACTAAAATAGTCATAATTTTTTACTCAGAAATTGGATTGATGCAAAATTGGTGGCATTGAAAGTAGATTCAAATACCTTTAATCCATAGGTTATGACTTATGTAACTCTTTATATTATAAGAGATGGTTGTTTGAAGTTGACAAGAATAGAATCTTACATCAAAACTTAATCGATAAGGAAACTTTAAGATTATGCAGAACTTATTATGAAATTAAATTTCTCATATTCATGGATAGATTCAAAAAATAAACTCATGATCGGCATGTGGGGAATGAACCCAATACTAAAGAAGGTTACATAGATCTTAGGGATCATACCCGTGGAGAAAATCCGCAACAAAACTCAAAAACCTCGATGAACGCCTTGATCCTTTTCTCTTTTTTCTTTTTTTCTCGTCAAATATTTTTCATTAGTTTTATCTTTAGTCTATAATGATGGTTTATGTTGTCTAGAATGATAAATCAATTGAAATATTTTATTAAAGTAGTAAACACTGTAAAAGTGATGGATCAAAGAAAACTCCCTTACACTCATTTATTTTATTTTATATTTTCATCTTTGTCAAGTTTAGTGCATATACAATTTACATCAACATTAACTCTATGACATAATGAATCTCTATAATATGAGTTTATCTAATATTTATTGTCTTTATTAGTATATACGATATTCCAAAAGGGATTGTGCTTGAATTTTTAACTCGATACAAGTATGTAACAAAATAGAGTATCTTATTTTTTTTTAATTCTGGAGAGCATAAGCACCAAATACAAGTATGTAATGCACCCAAAACAATGACATCAAGTGAATAATTTTCTAGATTCCAATTTTTCAGGCTTAAATTTCATATAAACTAATTTAATAAATTAGTATTTTGACCTAAGACTAACCCCTAGTCGTAACTTGGTACTTAGAGCTACAAATGACCCTAAGCTAAACCATGATTTGACATGACACTAAGAAACGCAAAAGTAACAATAGAAAATGAATGTGGATTCTAAACTGAATTAGTCTATTAAAGATCACACATCTTCAAGACGACAAGTATCTAAATAAACATTAGCTGAAGCTAAACTGACTACCTGATAGCCTCTACTAGATTAAGTTTCTAGGACAATCCCCTAGGTAACTATAATTGTCTAAAAACATAAAATGTTATATTGTAATGCAGATAGAGGTCATCATCGAATGATGAGGACTCACCAAAAGTTCTACCGAGCATATAACTACGACCTAGATACTGAACGTCCGAATCTATTTCATCAAATAATATGGGAAAAAAACTAAGCGGTCAGTATTGATACTATCTTCTCAATCTAATCNTTGACCTAAGACTAACCCCTAGTCGTAACTTGGTACTTAGAGCTACAAATGACCCTAAGCTAAATCATGATTTGACATGACACTAAGAAACGCAAAAGTAACAATAGAAAATGAATGTGGATTCTAAACTGAATTAGTCTATTAAAGATCACACATCTTCAAGACGACAAGTATCTAAATAAACATTAGTTGAAGCTAAACTGACTACCTGATAGCCTCTACTAGATTAAGTTTCTAGGACAAGCCCCTAGGTAACTATAATTGTCTAAAAACATAAAATGTTATATTGTAATGAAGATAGAGGTCATCATCGAATGATGAGGACTCACCAAAAGTTCTACCGAGCATATAACTACAACCTAGATACTGAACGTCCGAATCTATTTCATCAAATAATATGGGAAAAAAACTAAGCGGTCAGTATTGATACTATCTTCTCAATCTAATCTCCTCCTTGTAAATGTTGCCTTTCCTTTGCTCCTGAAACTACCCCTACCTGTACCTCTTCCTATGCCCCCGTCACGTCCTCTCACTACGGGCTCAGTTATATGCTATGTCACTCGAGCTTCTATCCTTGTGCCATTACATTGAGTGTAAACCATTTGCATAGAAAAGAGTGGAAGAGTTAGATAACAATTTGAATGGCCAAATACTAATTAGAATCATTTTATGGCGTGAAGTAAGAAATAAATAGTTTTTCCTAAATGCAAATACCAGGTGCTCTCATGAAACCATAAAACACATACTTGGTCATTAGAAATCCAAACTATTAGTATACCAGTGTGGTATCTCAGACATTCATAATTAGTGTACCAGCTTGGTACCTAATCCATCCATAGTTTGTGTACCATTGTGGTATTCAAGCCATCCAAAATTAGTATACCAGCGTGGTACCTGAGCAACCGCCCAATCATGCAATATCACAAGCACAATGAACGATACCATTTAAAAACCACAAGTCAGAATAACAAGTCCATTGCATGAGATTATCAATATTATGTCATTTTTTATGCCTCTTTATATATGTATTTTCTTCCACGCATATCATCAATGATAAAGAATGTAATAGACATGCATACACACATAAAACAGAAACATAAAACCATCACCTACTCCGAATCAAGTCTCTGGAAAACTCTAAAGGATCAGAGCTATCCCCTTTTGAAGTGTGTCAACTTGTTCTTCGTCTAAAACAAATAATAATAGAAACAATCAATCGCCAATGGCTTAGTAATTACCATATTATCAACGAATTCTATCCCTCGGCCAAAATGTGATCATTTTTCCTAATTTACGACTTTTTCCAATCATGTAATCATGTAAAAACTTCTCTCCAATGGAAATAACCTAGATTCTAAGGCTTAAGAATCAATGGACAAGGTTAGGAAGTGAAAATCTTATCATTATCGATCAATTACGTGGAAAAGCAAGTGCAAACTACCCAAAAATAGGGATCTTGGGGCTTCTTTTTACCTAAAATCTCGCTTCGCCTTTCTATGGAGGGCTCAACCCGCTATAACAAAACTTACCTTGATATAGAGGTATGCAAGTAACCATAGCAGGGTGCCTCCCCTATAGTGGGAGAGGTTAAAATTTAGAAACTCATAAATCCGAGAAATGTCACTTTTTTACAAACCAACCTGTTTCCTTGACATCCCAACATATCATTTCCATGCCAAGTTCAACATCGGAAGTTATAGTTAACCGAATTATATATTTTAAAGTTCTATGGACTTGTTAATGTCTTGACTATAGGAATATATTAACCAAGACTCGATGTTACACCTCACCCATTCTCAGATGGTCCTAGACCTCACATAATAAAAATTACGTTTGAGGTTTGCCAAGTAAAAAAACATTTAAATCACTATCCAAAAACGTTTTCTAGCCCATTTTTTTTAACAATTGGCCTACTCATAACGACTAGATTGGGGCATTACATCTAGTCTCATAAACTGATAAAGGATATGTAAATGTTGACAATTTGGTTCAGTATAGTCTCATTGTAATGACAATTTCTATCAATGCTAAGAGTTATTTCTAATAATATACATTTCATCATGATTTATTTGTTTAAGTCTGTCATAGATATTTTATACACCAGCAAAATGATGAATTTTACTTTTTGAGCTTACACTTTTCTATTTCATTTTTATTTCTATGTACTAGTGCATTGAAGAACTATTTTGAGTGTTTGGCCTAATTTGAGTTTAACTAATCTAAGATCAGTGCCTCTCTTTTATTCGATGTGCTTTAGACTATGAGTTCCTTGGGTGAATTATTGTTGAGTGAAATTTGGTTTGTTATGAAAAATGCTTAAATTTCCTTAATTAAATCAAGAACTGTGTTGAATTAATTTTTCTTTGCTCACTTGCTAATTTTCTTTTATTTTGTTTGCTTTGAAATACCCATCTTTGAGTCCCCCAAAAATTTTGTCTCCTTTGTTTGCATTTTAATGTTGTACCTCCAAAGCCCAAATTTATCTTACTCAAGTTCTAAAATGTAAGTTTATTAAAGAGAAAGGAAAGCCGATATATAGGTCTTAGATGTAAAAAATGGGTTGTATACACTTCATAAATTTCCAATATACAAGAGATACATGGTGATATACATCAGTATACAATGAACGTATACATTGTATATACAGGATTGGGCCAAAAGCCCAAAATGTAGGTGACCAAAAAACATAGACTATGGACAAAAACTAAGTATTGGGGCAAATATCTCAAAATTTATTTAAATTTTGGGCAGAAAACCTAAGTTTATAATTTTGTATTTTGGGTAGCATAATTTCTTTGTTTTATTAGTTAGTTGTTTCTAAATGTAGTTTAGACTAATTTAATTAAGTCCCTATATATGAACTATTTCTTTTAGGAAAAATTAGTAATTAAGTCATAATATCTAATATAATTAGTAAATAATAACACTTTAAATATTTATTTGAAATAGAAGAATGACAATATTTTTAAAAAACAATATGTATTCAAATTTTACCATTTAAAATTAATTTTATTTATGGAAAGAGTTCTACATTGGACCCAATTATATTACCAATAACCATTTAAAGGAAAAAAAATTAAACCAATGCACATTAACCTTTTTTGAACTCCGTGGATTTTTCTTCTCACTTTTTATGTTTCTTCCCCACCTTTCACGTTTCAAATTTATCTTTCTTCAAGGTGATAGCTGTTCTTCAAGAAATCTTCTTTATCGTCAAACAAAATTTATTTATTAATTCAAGGACATTTCTCGATTGGTAAGGTAATTTACATTATCCATTTTGATTTGATGTTTAAATCACAGATTCTATATATTACAAATTTCCAGCCAAAATTTCAATTTTTTATGTGATTTTGTTTAGCTATTCACCAAATAGTCATGATTTTCATTTTTTTTTTGTGATTTTCTATTAACTTTTCAGTTTTTGTAGAATCTAGAAATTCATTGTATGTTTGTTTTATTTGATATTTAATACATCCTATTTTTTGATAATTTTGAAATGCAAATTATCAAAAATTTTATTTTCATATTTGAGATTTAGTACATTGTAGTAACCTACATTAGCACACATACATAATATATTGTTTGATTTTTTCTTATATATTCATATTTAATAATTTTGAATTTTGGTTATAGGGTTACAAATGCATAAGTAAATACGGATACAAATTTGGTTTTGATGATAAAAAATAGGAAAAAAAAAGTAGTGAAGAAGAATAAGAAGAAAGACAAAGTCAAAGAAGAAGGTTGCGAAATTGTTTTCATACAATAATTGTCTTCATATCAATTTTTATTTGTCAATTGATTTACTTTTACTCATCATTTATATTTTTATTTGAAAACTTTGTATTTCCTTTTTTAGTTATTAGTAATTCAAATAGTTATATAATGTGTTTGTCACAATTCTATATATTATGATTGAATACATAATATAAGAAGGGAAATGAAAAATTATTGGTATTCATTTTTATTTTGAAATACAAAATCATACTGAGATATACAATCTGATATTTGAAATACAAACTTAGTAAGACATATTTTATATTTTATTTGACTAAAGCAATATAATTTTATGAATACATAATATATAAAATTGTGACGAATACTATCACAAGAAGGGGAATACAAAATTACTGGTACTTATTCTGTGTTTGATATTCAAAATGATATTGAAATACAACCTGATATTTAAAGTACATATTGATCCAAAAAATACTTTCTGCAAATTTAAAGTGAAATAATAATATAACAAAAGTGGATGTTGAAATATAAATACAATATTCTTTGTATTATGTATTCATCGCAACTCATTTTTCAATATCATTTCGATTTACAACTAATTTGTATTAATATTTTGGTATATACTTCACAATTGTATTTATTTTTGTACTTGAACTAGAATGCCAAAGAGTTGTATTCATCAAAACGACACCAATAATTTTTGTATTTTAAATTAGTTATACATATCATTAGGTATTCAATTACATTTCGGATGAACACATATTTCAAAGAAGTTCAAACATTTAAATATCCAAAACAGAGAGCATTAGAAATTTTACAACATTTCCACTCATATAAGATAGTATAAAATACACAATCACTGTTTTCAAAAAAAAATTGAAATTCATAAGAACAAAGAAAAAAATGCTAGAAAGAAAAATGACAACATATGCTCTTTCAAAACGTAACTGATGTTAAATTTTAAAAAAATATTTACCTTTTTTGAAATTTTCTGTTCCATGATTTTCTCTATTCTTATTAATTATTTGTATTATTTCAAAGTAATTAAAATAAAATAAATACATAACTCAAACCTTAACAAATTAAAATATTGACATTTTAAATAAATATTAAAATTATTGCTAAGGAGTCCCATAAAAAGCTAAAATATTGCCTTGACATAAATGTGTCTTTGATAGATTGTACTTATATGATTATATGTGTTGGCTTAGGTAGGTTATATATTTTTTTCCTTGTGTCCTTAAGGTGATGCATTGCACCAAGTATCACTAAAGGGTTACTTGGGAAGTTAATGAACAAAATAGAAGATGATTCACTGTTAAGGGAAAAAGAACTTACTGTGATGTGCCTTAAAAATTCAATAAATTCTATATGTGATCTTATGTGATGTATGGTCTTTGAATATGTTTATATGAAGTATATGAATGATATAGATGCTATGGTATAAAGGTTTTCTAAAGATTTACTCAAAAAGGCATGAATTGTGGTTTCAAGAAAATGTCCCTTTTAAATGCATGTTTTTGCATGGTTGTCATACTTAGTGCATTCTTGTACTAATCACATTCTTCTCTACTTTTTACACAAAGTGTAGGTTATGGATGCTTAAAGGATGTCTTCGATTGAGGAGCTTGATATATGATTCCCAAGCTCAAGGAAAGGGGTTCTTAAGTTTCAAGGATTCCCTACTCATGTCTTAATGTAAAATGTTTAAAGATTGTATTGTTATGTCTTATATTTTAAAGGTCATGTCCCTAATGCATTCTAAAGTTGTTGAGTCTAAGATGGCAAAGAGATTTAGGGTCTAAATATGTATTATGATTTATATTTTATATATTTAGGAAGTGATGTTTCTAGCATATGATGTGCTATGAAAAGTTTTAAATTTTCCACTAAATTTACTATGTCGATGCGATGAATGATAAATATGGACTTGTATAAGACATACAAGAGGTCAAGTACGCCATGTTACTTCTAGGGGGTGTTTTCCGATTTTTACAAACGTGGTATCAGAGCACAAGGTTTTTAAATGTGGTTTAGGGTCCAAGAAGCCTCATATTGCCACGTCTAGTAGAGTCTTGTATCATTGGTAGTGAGTCGTGACTCATCAAATGGTACGACAAGCTATAGGACGATAGAGTTTCCCTAGTCCATCATTCTCATATCGTTCTATATAAGTTAACTCTGTAAGATCTCTCTCTTAAGTGTTCTTGTCCGGTTGTCTTTTAGATATGATTGCTTGGATGAGATTGTTTTTTATGCTTGAGGGAGAAAATGTGAGTTAAATGCTTATCTTGTTTTATGGTTTGAACGAGTATGTGTGAAGGTGAATTTTGGCATATTTTGATGATGTGATGCCAATACTGGCTATATATGAAGTTTATGTGAATATAGCATGTTATGTTGAAAAATGTATGTCATGATATAGTTAAAGCATGCTAGAAGTTATTATGATTGATATGAGTTTCTTTTAGAATATTGTGTTACTATATGGTTTTGCATGATGGTAGTCTTATGATATGATTTGAACTTGAAAATCTTAGTGACTACATATGTAAGCATGCTACCCTAAGATTTTGGTACTTAAAGGTGTTCAATGTTTACTTTTGTATACATGTGGTCCTTGATAAGTTGCCTAGTATTGATTGTAGTCTTTTATATTGACTTGATCCTAGGTGTGATGATAGTATGCTTGCCTTGGTAAAGTTGTATCTCATATTGTCATGCTTTTCCCATCAATTGCCTAAATGTTGCATTATAGTAAGCTGCCTAGAATTGAGTGTAGTACTCTTATCTATGTAGGGTGATGATGTGGGTTTAATTGACCTAGAAGTTACCTTACTGTAATGTTGAAAGAAAAGAAAGAGTCCTTATGACTAAGTATGCTTGTTGTTTCCCCTAAGGATGTATGACTTTGGTATCTATAGTATTGTATGAAAACCTTATGTAGTTAAATGGTATGACCTAACTTGATAAATGGAGATAAATTGCCTAGATGATAAGGTTTAGAATACCTTGGTGTTCGTATGATAACTTCATGTAATTCCTTTTAAAGTGGTAATCACTTGTAAGTGATGAAAAAAGAAGGTTGTTAAGTTAAGAACCTCTTAATGTTGGGTTAAGTTGCTATTAATTGGGTTTACCCTAAGTGGGGGATGGTGATGGAGTAGTAAGAATGTAGATATTTTCTACCTTGTCCTTCTATTCTTACTTGAACTTGAATCTATTGATTTTTTAGTAAGCTTGTTCATGAATAAGAATTTTGAATAAAGTATGAATTACTTGACCTTATATGTTTGATATGCATTGATTGACATTACCTTAAAGATATTGTACAGATTCCAAAGTGCATGAATGAAAATTTTTGATAAAATCCATGATTTCTTATGTTAAATTGCATCTTGATATGCTAGTTGTGCATTTGATTTCATGAGATAAGATAAGAAACATGGTAATAGTCACTTGTGAGGTGAATGTTTAGTCTTATAATGAAAAGTTGAGTCTCTTTAAAAATGAAATATGTTGAGTCTCTTGAAAAATATGTGACTTTTATGATTTGGAATGCATAATTGTAGGCTCATTCTTGAAAAGTGAAAGCATGTTTAGCTAAGTGCTCATGTGTGTGCCTATGATTTGTGTAATTCTTCCCAAATGAAGCTTACTGTGAAGGTGAGTACTATGTTAGAAATTGAAATTTTGTTAAATTACTTCCTAATTTATTGTGATGTACTTGGTGTGACTTACCACTTAGACTTCACTATGAAGGAAACATGAGCATGCCTTGGTTTAAAAGTTGAGAATTTCTCATTTTTAGAGGAAATTGACCTTGTACTTTGCTTAGGTGTGAACTCATGATACATGTAAGTGTGTTGAGGAGAAGGAAATTCCTCCATGGACACCACTAAGCATGGTATGGTTGAGTATGACCTTCATGGCACTAGGTCTAACTAATAATGATCTTTGTTGATTCAATTAACTCAAGTCTATGTGCATTGAAGTATGAGTGCCTAAGTTGCTTCTTGAGTGTTGTTGAAATCTTCCTAAGTGTGACTTAAAGAATAGTTGCAAAATGATCTCTTTATGAATTGAAGTGTAATGACCATGTTATGATTAGGAGAAGCATGTTCCTCCTATGAATATGATAAGAGCCTATATGTTTGATGAATTAAAGAGTGAGTGAGTAATGGTTTTGCTTGCTTGTGTGCATTGAGTGCTAAAATGATTTGATGATGTTATAAATGTTATGAACTGCTCTATGATTCATTGAAATCCTTGTTGTGATTAAAGAGCCCTAAGTGTCTTTCGAGGACGAATATTCCCAAATGGGGGATATTGTAAGACCCCAAAATGAGTTAGGGTTTCTAGATCCTAACATGGTTTTCTTCAGGTTATAAGGTCCTAAAATGACTTATAATATGGTTTAGAGGCAGTGTGTAAAGTTTAAGGTGATTTGGCAGTCGAACTTCAAGGGATGACTAAAACGTTCGACGACTAGTCACCTATGTACCTCATATGTCTATACGTGTTTATATATTGTATTTGATGAGATCAATAAGTTTTTAAATGAGTTATAATGATTTTTAAAGATTGTATATGGAGTTTCGATAAGTTTGGAGGTCAAACGACCAAGAACGTCCAAGGCGTTCGAAAGATAGCCCTTAAGACGCTCAATGTGTGTTTTGATGGGGCCAAGCCTGTTTGGACTAGTTGCAGGTGTTTTTTTTTGTTGAAAATTATGTGGAAGGTCTAAAAGTATTTAAGGTTCGTATTTACATTGGAAACGTACGGGTATGACTTCTAAAGGGCCCCACAAGAAGGACCCTAGGCTGGTCGAGACACTGCCGTGGCAGTGTCAATCGACGAACCAAACGACGACCAGCTAGTCAACCAACGGCCCGTTGGTGAGGTATCTTCGATGGAAAATTATCTGGGGCAGGTATCAACCAAAAATTTGGCTAAGGACCAATCGACGGAAGCCAAAGGACGGCCAGTCAATTAACCAACGGCCAGTCGATGGGTCCGTTGATGGTGGCCTGTAGCTACTGTCTAGCGGACTGTTTTATTTAAGGTCCACGTCATAACCTGACTACAATAGGTTTATTTAGATACTTTTGGGTGTATATAAGTCATCAAACACGTGAAGAACCCATTCAAAATCTTTTCGCACGAATTGAACCTTTCCCTCCAAAAATATTCTCCCTAGAAACCACCATTGTTGGTAAAGCTCAAAAACTGTTTAATCCTTGGATTTCCATGGATGAATCATCAAGTTTTAGTGGTTTTCAACTAGAAAAAGGTATGGTTATCCTTCATCTCTAAGTAAACTTTCACTTGGAGGGTTAATCTCAATGTTTTCACAGAAAGTTTCATGATCAAACCTCTTCTTCTTCAATCTAGCCATGGGTTCTTTGTAAAAATGTTTCTAATGGATAAATCATAAGGAATTGATGTTAATGTATTGGTTTGAACGTGATTTTACTCCAATTGCATGATGAACCCATGCTCATTCCTTAAATTGATTTAGCCGTGCATGGGCTTTGTGATCATGGCTTGTTAATGGTTGAATAGTGATTTTCTTACGTTGAATTGTCTACATATACTGTAATTTACATTAATTGATTGTGTATTGATGAGGAAGGATCCATGAGGATCAATGTATGAAGAATTCAACATGACTAGTATATGATCTATGTATTCACTATAAGGTTGGTTTTATGTCGATTGTTGTAAGAACTTGGATTACGTTAGGTTGCTTGTAGCCACTGTTTTAGGTTACATAATGATTGAATTATAAATAGGAATCTCGTATGATCAAAGTAAAGAATGATTTGGCATGAATTTATCTAGTTCTTTTAGTCTATGAATTGATAATGATATGTAGGTGATGTGATCTATGCTCTAATATGAATAAAGTATGAATAAGACTTGATTTCCTATCTTGTTAGCTACTGCCTAGCATGTACTTTATTTGTAAAATATTATTCATGATTAATACTTTGGGAAAATTAGTATGATGGCCTATTCTCTCTACTCTACATTAAATTGATAGTTTAATGCCAACGATAGTAGCTTGATCTTGAAGTGCTTTAAGCATGATTTCGTTATGACTAAGTGTATGATATCTACTGCCTTCGATTGATATTATTGATGAAATATGATGTATAATCCATGTAAGTGAAACTGGTTGATGGTCTATGTCCTTCTACATTCTAGCATGTTACTGATATGTTGTACTAGTTTGTAGCATGGCCTTTTGGTAGCTTATGCTTAACTTCATGTATGATTATTGTACCTTAAGATACTTCCCTATACTTGATTTATTGATAAAATAGTAGTAATGGTCCATGATAACCAAAGGCTAAAGGATTGGTAAGAATTCCTCTACTCTTCTGCTTCTCTATTTCTTTATAGTAATGTTGATGAAGCCTTGTATGGCATTGTGTGGTAAGGTCCACTTATGGTGGCGGTGTTTACTTTATTGTCATTAAATATGTGTTGATTAAGGCCTTGAAGGCAAATTGATGAATATATGAACATGTGCTTTTGATGATACTATGAAAAGATTATGCCTACTTTCCTATTCTAGTTGTGATTTAGGTTGCATGGCTATTGTATAAGCATGAGTATATCCATTTTAGGGTAAAGTAAAGGTGCTTCCATTGATGAGTTAAAATGGTTAATGATCCCTTACATATGTACCCCTATGTGAATGCATGAATAACACAAGTTAGGAGTCTTAAGTGTAATATAAAGTTGACTTGTCCCCTATGCTTTTGTATGTCATGTGGCTTATGCTTGAAAGAGTATTATGGTCTAAGAGGGTGGCTGCCTCAATGTTTTTTTGATAGCCATAATGATCATGCTGACCAATGTACACACACACTCACTTTACATGCATCTTACAAGTAGTATAAGCCATGGTGTCTACATTAAAGGTAGTTCTCATATTCACTAGTGTCTACTACTATGCATGCTAAGATGATGTCTATGATGTGAAGTATATGATATCATGAAGTATGAATGTGCAAAGTGTCTGATATGAAAAGATTGCTCATATAGGTACACATATAGACTTATGCATTGATATATGAACATGTGTGGCTTTATATGTCATGTGAAAGGTTTGCTCACATATAAATACACACACACACATAGTGATGATCTAGTTATAGAGGTACATTGAAAGGTATTCCCAAGAATACTCTAAACTAGATAGGTGCTTGGATATGCTATAAGCATATGAGGAATGAATATTCTAAGCCTATGTTTTATAAAAAAATATAATAAAGGCTTTTCAATAAAGGGAACTTAGCTTAGCACCGAGTGAAATTGACATTGAGAGGTGTTGATTTCCCTTGGAGGAAGATTCACCATTTGTTCTTTATAGAGTGTTGACTTCCCTTAGAGGAACACTCACCTATGGATCCACATGAAGTTATGATTTCTCTTTGAGGAAGACTCACCCATGTTTTCTCATTAGAGGAAGCCCCAATTGCCCAATGGCATGTAGAGGTATTATACCTATCTCTTAGTTCCATAACCATGCGTGCCACATAGGATCTGGAAAAGTGAATTCACTTAGGATGCTAGGATGTATGTTAATGTTATACTTTGGCTCAGTAGGAACACCTTCCATTGGTTTAAGGCTTTACAACACCGAAATCCATGTTTAGCACCCATGGTCTTAGTGTCAGTTAAGACGATATTTTTCCTAAGGTAAAATGGACAATGGAAGTAAATGAATAGGATCTTAACTATGAGGACTTAAGGTAAGTTACTTAGTATAGTTGGAAGTAATGAACCCATCTAGACATTGCACAAGTAGCTCCTTAGAAAGTCCTAGAAAGGTGACATAATGTTTATGATTATGTTTATGTCCATATGCATGACTTTATAGTATTGGCCTACTTGTTATGAAGATGTGCATGTTATGAATCTACATGATGTGATCTTATCCTTATATGCACTATGCTAGTCTAAATGACTATTTGATGAAGGTCTTGTATTAACATTTACTTGTTGATGTATGAATTGAATGTTAAGGTTTGTGGTCCCATTACGGGTTTACTAAGAATGTTTGGGGTTATGGGGATCTATATGTTCATTTCAGTAGTAGACTAAGATTATGCTCATGAACAAGGTCTAATAATGATGAATATGCAAAGAAGTAAATATATGTGTGGTTGATGTAGCTTACTGTAATGTTCCCAAACCTTTGACCTAAATGTGTCTTTGATAGATTGTACTTATATGATGATATGTGGTGGCTTAGGTAGGTTATATCTATGTTTCCTTGTGTCCTTAAGGTGATTCATTGCACCAAGTACCACCAAAGGGTTAATTGGGAAGTTAATGAACAAAAGAGAAGATGGTTCACTGTTAAGGGAAAAAGAACTTACTATAATGTGCGTTAAAAAAGCAATAAATTCTGTATGTGATCTTATGTGATGTTTGACCTTTGAATATGTTTATATGAAGTATGTACATGATATAAATGCTATGGTATAAAGGTTTTATAAAGTTTTACTCAATAAGGCATGAAGTGTGATTTTAAGAAAATGTCTCTTGCATGATTGTCATACTTAGTGCATTCTTGTACTAATCCCATTCTTCTCTACTTTTTACACAAAGTGTAGGTTATGGATGCTTAAAGTATTTCTATGATTCAGGTGCTTGATATGTGATTACCAATCTCATGGTAAGGGGTGCTTAAGTTCCAAGGATTCCTTATTCATGTCTTAATGTAAAATGTTTAAAGATTGTATAGTTATGACTTATGTTTTAAGGGTCGTGTCCCTAATTTATTCTAAAGTTGTTGAGTCTAGGATGGAAAATATACTTAGGGTCTAAAAATGTATCATGACTTATATTTCATGTATATACGAAGTGATGTTTCTATCATATGATGTGCTATGAAAAGTTTTAAATTTTCCACTAAATTTACTATGTCGATGCAATGAATGATAACTATGAGCTTGTATAAGACCTCCGAGAGTTCAAGTACGTCATGTTACCTCTAGGGGGTGCTACCCGGTTCTGACACATGTACAAGGTTCACATTATAAGAAAGTAATTAAAAACACGACAAAATACTTGACAAAATAGACTCACAAAATAAAAATAATAAATAAAGAATGTGTCTTCCCTTTCTCTCTTTTTTGTTATTTGATTCACATAGAATTTAACAAAAAAAGAATATTGACCCACTTTCTAAGTATTGATATGATAAGTGAATCTCACTTAAGTTCCTTTTCCAGCAATCTGTGATGTCACGACCCAGATCTTTGTAATTGGCGCCCACACTAGCTCCGGTGGGAGAACCACCACTACAACTCAGACTAAGAACCTAAACCAAAACTAAGACAATTAAGTTACAGAAGCAAGTTAATTAACTACATAGATACAGAAATTAAATACCTAGAATCTGAAAGTTAATGTAACAAAACATCTAAAAATATCCATATATTTAACAAGAAGGGATACATCCCAAAACTAATAAACTATTCAACTATCTAGAACAAATGTCTAAGTCCAGAAATGGACATAGACGAAAGAGAATCCCATGGCAGCCCAAAAGAATCCGCTCACCTTTGAATTCGAAACAACGATCATTGATCTTCTAAGTGAGGTCTGTCAATAGTCGCGTAAAGATGCCCTGTACTCTACAAAAATAAGAGCAAGTATAGTATCACTACACAACCACAGTGTAATGGTAGGATCACGCAGATATCCCATTAGTTTAACACAAACAAGTCAAACTACATTATAATCACATTCATGTATTTCAACACATACAACAATATCAACATGAAGAATCAACAACACGTTTCACATTTATCATGACTTCATTAGTCCTCTCACGATATCCAAACCCAAAAAATTAGCTTGTCAAAATGTGGCAATCCGATCCTATATTTATGTTGGAACGTGGCAATCTTATCCAATATTATTCTGGAACGTGGTAATCCAATCCAAAGTTGTATCAGAATGTGACAATTTGATCCCATTCACACACCACAATCGCAAACACAAGTACATCATCAACATCATACATTTAAGTCATGATTTCATGGAAATGATATTTCATCTATCTCACTTAATACAAAGGTGATCAATATTGCAATATTCATATCTATACAAGTATCATAATGAAACAAGAATAAGCATACATCACACAAACATGGAATCACAACCATCACCTACCTCAAAATTAACTTGAGACCCTAAGAAACTTAATCCTTACCACTTTATTTGGTCTACAAACAATTAATATAAAAGGAGAATCAATAAAAAATTGCTAATTATCCAAAACTATGACAATTCTATGAACTCAAGATCAAAACCATGATCTCAACCAACTAATTTAGGGTTTTCTCCACGATAGAATCCATAACAAAACCCTTCCTAATCAATATTGACCCATTTCACTACATTCTATGGATCGAAAAATGGATTCAAGGAATGAAAAGCTTGCCTTTAGCCTCAAGAAAGGTGAAAACGAGTAGAAAACGCATAGGGGTCGTTACCTATCTAAAAAGGTCAAAAAGTTCATAATGAGGCCATTTACGGATTTATTAACGAATTTAATTCGCGTCTTGCCTACCGCAGTGACACCCATCCTTCCAAAGACACAAAACACGGTGTCATAGCGGGATTTCCAAAATAGTGAGCAAATTAAAGGATTCCCAAATCCCCATTTTATAACACACCTCTGACCCACGACGCATAGAAAATACCCCTTAAGCTAAGATCCATTCCCATAGTTCTAGACGTCTGAGTTTGATTCCATAAAGTCTTTCCGATTCCTTAGAGAGTTATCTTACTATTCATGGAATCAATAAGATAAATGGTTCACCCGATTTCTACCAGGTTTATCTACACTCTGAGGACTCTGATTTCATACAAATCTGGGATAGGTTTGGAAATTCCAAGATACTACAAAAAAGTTTTCCGGCCTAAAATTTTCCCCCGTTGGCTTTTCTATAACGACAGAAATCGATCATTACAATAGACATCAATTTACCCATCACTCATCCCCGAGTGATAAACTTTGGAAAAATATGCTAAGAGAAGAAAGATGTACTACGTGCTTCAATGAACAATTGAGGATAAATAGCTTTCTCAACTGGAAGATGCTTCCATTTAATTTTCACGATCTTAATATCTTTGGTCCTCAAATTACATACATCACGATCAAGAATAGCATCGGTTCTTCCTCATATAAAGGTCACTGTCTAGAATAATTGAGTCTCACTTGACGATATAATCTTCGTCACCATGATATCTCTTAACCATAGACACATTTAATACTAGATGAACATTAGCGGGTAGAGCCAATCTATATGCGACCGGTACCTACACATTCAATAACCTCAAAGGGACCAATATATTGCGTACTTAACTTACCCTTCTTAGAAAATCCCATCAGCCTTTCATGAGTGATACCTTAAGAAGAAAGTTCTCTCTAGTCTAAAATTCCATGTCCCTTACCTTATGATCCACATACTTCATTTGTCTACTCTAGGCTGCTAAAAGCTTAGATTGAATACCCCTAAACTTATCTTGAGCATCCTTCACTAAATCAACCTCCAAAGTTTTCACATTTCCAGCCTTGAACCAACCATTGGGTGATCTACATACCCTCCAATACAATGCCTCAAATGGTGTCATATCAATGTTGGAGTGATAACAATTATTATAAGAGAATTCAGACAAGGGTAAGAAGTTATTCCAATATCCTCCAAAATCAATCACACATGCTCTAAACATGTCTTCTAACACTTGAATAGTCCTCCTAGATTGTCCATTCGTCTTTGGATGAAAAGTTGTATTAAAAGTGAGTTGGGTGCCCAATTCATGCAATTTTCTCCAAAACTTCGAAGTAAATTAGGTACCACGATGTGAAATGATAGAAAGGGTCACTCCATACAGCCTCACTGTATATTTCACATACACCTTAGCGAATTGTTCAGCACAGTCACAACCGGCAAACAATCCTTAGATGTAACCGGTGTCTTCTTCCTTGAAAAGGACTTAGACTAGCCCTTAACATACACCTTAGCTAATTGTTAAGCACAGCCACATACACCTTTGCTTCGACTTCTCATTTATATCATACAAAGTTTACATTATTTCTGGTTTAGAAACACAGTCAAATCCATTAAAGTAGTCTAATATTGTCTCACACATAACCATCTACTAGAGAGTTACGAAATTTGGGACATAGACCATACACTACTACAATATGCCTCATATAGGCTTACAACAAAGTCTTAAAAGAGAAGGAAAGAACAATTGTATTATACATAGTTAATGCTAATAAATCGAGAAAAGTGGCATCATCCTCGGACATGAGGACTCACCAACAACTTGGGAAAAGTATCCAAGTCTTCCTCGCAAATGCCCTTGAAAGCTCTTCAATGGCCCAAACCTACATAATTGTAGAAATATAAAAAATATGGGTTTGTACAAACCACTTGTATAAGTATGAAAACATATGCAATTAAAACCTTTGAAGACATGCACAAAAGGGACCTTTTCTCTAAAAACATGCTAAGTCATTTGGAAAGCCTTTATGCACATTCAAAAGAATATAAAAGTCAATGATCATAAAAATAATAAGACATGTTAATATTCATATACAATAACAAGATCATGATAAAGTCAAATCAACCTTTCATATTCGAGATTTCATATCATTAAAGCGTACAAGACCCTTACTCACAATCTCATCCCAAGCCTACAAGTGCAATGCTTATGTGAAGCCTCATAACCTCACATAATCGAGTAAACTAGAGAAGAAACCGTAAGTAAGGCCTTTACTTCATATAACATAACATCATGTGTAGTCATCATCATACTTAGCAATTTAGACTAATATCATGTTCATCAAATGAAGGCAACATCATATAAGAGAAACATCATATCAAACCAACATTATACATTTCATTATAACATAAGTGCATAAGAACTCTTCCTAGGAATCCCCTCAAGGACAAATTGTGCAATGCATAGGTAAAGTCCCATACCCTTACCTACACTAAGTAGTACCCTTTGAGTCACCCTAGTTACTGTCCATCTTTATTACTTTCATTCATTCATTTTACTTTCGGGAACATTGGCTATAACCGATAATAGACCATGTGAGTTAAACATGGAATCAGGTGTCATGAAACCCTACAGCGAAAGAAGGTATTCAACTTGACAAGGTAGAACCATACATTAATATAGCATTCTAGGTGGATCCACTGGATAGTCTTCCTATGGGGGCACATAGTTAACGAACTAGGAGATTTGGTAGAAACCCTTTTATGCACACTTGCAATGTAGTCTCCATCTCATGAGAACAATAGTGAACCTACCTTCCCTCTTGGGAAGGGACACCTCTCATGTCTAGTTCGCTTTGTGCTATGCTAAAGTCCCCTTTTGAAGTCTCTTTGGGTCTTTGTTAATCATCAATTTATTAATATAGGCCATATGATACTTACCCCTTGTATAATCATATCATTACCTCATTAGGTATACGATAAGAACATCCTTTCATCACTAAACCATCATATTGTGAGAAATACATCATATCATAATCAAATTAATAAGAAGCACAAGAGAATTCCTTTGAACCCTCCATAACCTTACTGCATCATGATCTCACACTCAACATAACCATATCCTAATCAAACTTTCATATATTTATCATTTACTCTTCAATTGAATAACAACAAACATGTTTCTTGCTTTACTTTCTTTCTACCATAGGTATAGAACCAATGACGAATTTGTATTGTCACACAGTATATTTGATCATGGCCACATCCTTTATTGGCAAGAATTACTTCTTTCTTTTTTCCCTTTCGGTAGTTCATAATAAAATATACTATAATATTGTATAAATGCACATGACCATCGACCGTTCATGTCAAATAAAATTCATTTATTTCTTTCAAACCTCCCGTAGAGATGAGATGTGGCATACATAATTTTTTTAAAAACCTTCCATAGAGGTGAGTTGTGGCATATATCCAACCCACAATGATTGTATCACATTTTGACCCATTCTCTTATAGAATGATCGAGCATTCACGATACTCATTACAAGTCACATTCTCTTCAAGGAATTGACTAATCATTTATATGTAATTCATAAATTTTAATTATAAGCACATTGTCATAGATTTTAATGTTACAACCCCAAAAAAATGGATATACTAAGTGATGCTTAATGTGTCAAGCATGCCTATGATTAGACTAGGGTTCACACAGATTGATGCGCGAGAATTAGACCCGGAACCCTTGCTACAGCCAAGCCAACTAACTTGGGGAGTTATTTGATCTTGGAAAGGTTGGGTCCAACCATGTAGGGCTCTCGAATACGAAGATTTACTCGAAGGAGTCTTTACGGACTTAAAAAAAGGAAACCTAAGGTTTGGAGGGTCTAGGGGTAAAATGGTCTTTTTCCAGGATAAGGGTAATATCGTAATTACCCTAAATATATAATTATTTAGTTAATTAATAAGGGCAATGAATTAATGTGATTTTTATTTAAGATATTAAATTAATGTAATTAATTAATAATTATTATTCCTTAGATGATTTAAAATAAAATAAAAAACAGATTTTTATTAAATAAATAAAACCCTATTGACTAAGTCCGAAAACTAGACTCCTAAACCTCCTGTAACTCAAACTTTCTCTCACGTTTATCTCTCCATTCACACGCTCAATCTTTCTTCCTCTTTCATAAAAAATTCTCTGACAAACTAAGATACAAAAGCAAAAAGATAAACCAAGTTGTTCACACTTGAAGAACTCACACGAAATCACAAGAAAACAAACGTTAATCGCACACTAGGCTAAGGGAGGTTGTCATTCGAGTGGTGTTGACATTGAGGAGGCTTAGACGTGTTCTTGGGAGGATTTTTTGGGCAGAAAGTCAAGGGTTTAACTTCAAAAATGTATGGGTTTTCTTATCTCTTGGTCCCTTCCCAAGGTTCATATTATTCATTCGAAAACTATGATTGTTTCCCCTTTTGTATGCCCCTGTCACTAGCTCCCAATGAATCATAAGTTGGGTATGATTGCTGGTAGGTTTAGATGTATGTTATGTTTTCGTGATGAATATGATTATGTTTGTGTACTTGAAATCGTATGAAATAAAACCATGCATTCGAAATTATGTGCAATTGTGTGTGTGTGTGTGTGCAAGTATGTTACTGTAAATGAGGTTCTTGGGTTAAGGCTTCAAATTTGATAATGTTTTGGTTGTCATTTTACGTGTATAAGATTATGCAAATCGTGATGTTCAGTAAAATGGAAGTGTGGCTGATTTGAGTATTAATATTTTGGCTAAAAGAATATATGGAAATGCACCCCAAAAAGTGTTAAATGATCTATGAACTTCCCTAAGATTTCAAGTGAAAATGTTGGTGAAAATAAGCTTAAAAAATGACTAAATCCAGAAACTTACAAGTTTGGTTTAGGCTAAATAATGATGAATAAATCTGGAAATTTATTTGAATTTAAAGGGATGAGGCCACCGGTACACTGTCTTAAAATCACAAAAAATCACAAAAAGGGAAATGGGGTCAAGGGGAATCAATATGAGGTATGCTGGCTGAAATGTAGAGTACAAAACTTAATAAAATAAAATGGGAGGCATGGGAATCGAACCCACGACCTCCATGCAGCAAGTGAAGTGAAAGAAAAGTAAAAGACAGGAAGTGTGAGGCGTGGGAATCGAACCCACGACCTCAAGGCTGGAAGGGAGAATGGGCGAAATAAATAGGAAAATAAAGTAAGACTGTGGGGGCTCGATCCCACAACCTCACATCCTACGCATAACTAAGGCATATTTTAAATAAAAATAAATTAAGTAGGCTGTGGGGGTTCGAACCCACGACCTCCCAAATTCCCAGCGAAATAAAGAGTAAAATAAAAAGTCTTTTGGGGGTTGCTCCCACAACCTTTTGGTCTAGGCAAATTGGAAAACACAATTTTAGAGGAAAAATAAAAAGGGTTGTGGGGGGTTTTGATCCGACAACCCTTCGGCCAAATAAGAGGAGAATCCAAGGAGAAAAATAAAGATAGAATGGTGATGTTGGGGCTCGATCTAGGGTCCCAATGTCATGAAGACTAAAAATAAATTCAAGAAAAAATGTAAGTATTGTCCAAAGTTTCGAACTTGGTTTCCCTTGCCCAAATTTCCGTATTGATACATAAATCATACGTGAATTTAATGTTCAAGAATAATGCCACCTACTTAGATCAGAATCGAGATCTTGGCATACATACAAGATATATAAGTCTTGTACTACATAAATTTAGGAAGATATGAGTCACTTAAAAAACTATGAATCAAGCCTCATGGCTTGTATGTATAGACCCATAAGTCTAGCATACGATTAAAAATAAGTGAACCTAAGATGTCTGTAATGAAATGATCTAGAAAGGTTAAGTACGAGTGTAAGATACACTAAATGGCCAAGTGCATTGTCATATGACGAAATGAACAATGAAATGATGAAATGAACAATGAAATGATGAAACCCTAGAAGGGCTAAGTAAGAGTGTGAAACACACTAATTGTCCAAGTGCATTGGCATATGATGAAATCAACATTCACGTAAGAAGGGGTGAGTAATTATGAAGAGAAAATGTGCTAATGTTAATGATTGTGGTGACAACATGATATGAGGCTAATGTAAAAGATGGGAGCAATCTCAAATGACCTAAGTAAATCTTACCAAAACGTACTCACCTATGAGAGTGTAAAGTTAATGAAGACACCAGTCTCTATGAACACTCTAATGAAAGTATTGAGATTAACATACTTAATCCTAATGATGAGATGAGAAATCATCCATTGAGATATGTTTTGCTCATATTAGAAGCCAGCTTCCATGATGTATGAGTTTAATGAAATGGAACTTTATACTGAGCAGCGATAGACTAACTATGAGCGGTGATACCTTCTTTCAGGAAGGGCGGAGGTTCACGTAACTCTCATGAGATGAGACTGTCCGGCATGCCGGGTATGGGTCTCCTTATATCTCCTAGTCTTTGAACCTATACTGCCAATATAGGGATCTAACAGGGTTCAATTCCCATGTACTCTAGCATGTTTTGAGTCACTTTTGCCGGTGATTCCACCTCTTTTCAGTGTGGGGGAGACCCTGGATTTCATGATGCTCACATGATCTATGTCGGTTAAAGTTTAAGTTCCCAATGGATAAATGAGGCCAGCCTCAAATGATGCGCATAATGAAATGAACGATACCAAAGGTGTTAGGATATGATAATCAAGAGGTGAGCCAGACTAAAGTAATGACACTAGGTTATTCTTGATCATTGCACAACAAACCCGATGAAAGTCTTAAGCTATATCTTAGGTATAGCTTGTATTCACACTAGCCTATGAACGAAATAAAATGAAGTACGTATGCATGAATGAAGCAGACTCTATGTTTGCTAATGAAGACTCCCTAGTTGAGGTCCCATATGTTGAGCCCTTATTTTGGAAAGTCTTAATGTCAAGTCCATAATTCCAAGGTATCATGGCATATGAATGAGTGTTATTAAAGATGTTATGTGCTATATGTTATATGATATGTGTTATCTGTAAGATGTTATGTGTTGTGTGAAATATGATAAATATGATGATGCATGTTACTCTAATGGCATGACTTTCCTAATCCAAATTTGGAAAGCTCACTGACTTTTCTAATCCAAATTTGGAAAGTTCACTAACTTTCCTAATTTCAATTTGGCAAGTCCATTGACTTGACTTTCCATAATCATGTTGTTAGGAAAGAGCTATCCTTTCTAATGCATGTTGTTGGTGTGTGCTTGCATATACCCATACTTAGTACAACTGTGTACTAATTCCATAAAAATCTATATTTTTAGGTGCAGGCACAGGTTAACGCTAGAGCTTACAGGTTGACGTAGCACGTATCTGTACATGGAGCTTTCATCTGGACATGGTACGCCCTCATGCTTTCGAGGCTGTCTACTGTTATTATCTAGCTTAGATGTAGGCTTTAGCTAGTGGAGCATGTTCCACTAGTGTTTCATTTCCCATTTCATTTCAGACTTTGTATTGGTGTCATTTTGGCAAGTACACATTTAATGTAGTTATGAACCATTTCTTTCATTTAATGATCTTAATGTTATATGTTTGATGATGAATAATTATACATGTAATAGAATGTTTAGTAAGCATGTTAGGAAACAAGAAATTTCAAATTGTCCGCTAAAATTAATCTAGAGTAAGGAAAAATGACGTATGTAGGCTTGTATGCGACCTCTGAGAGGTCAACGACGCCGGTCTGCTCTGGGGTCTGGACTCCGATCGTGACATTTAAATTCATCATATTTCCATGACACACCTCAACATCACTTTGAAATAAAAAATACACCACCACTTCATATACATTTATTTTGTTGGAGGATTTATTAAACTTATCAAATATTGGGTCGACAAGATTGCAAGCCCAATGACGTTTCATACCATTTTGATAATAAAAATTACCTTCAAATTTTGAAGGACTCTTTGGAGAACCCATAGTGTTCTTCATTTAGCCATATTGATGACTGTTATAATTTTTGTTCATCCACGCCCTTATTCATACATTCAATCACTTGTCATTTTTCAAACTTATTATTCACTGCAACCACATTCGTATGATAGAATGAAGAAGGTAGGCGAATTTCAAACTTATCATATACTGCTACCATATTCATTTTAGGGAATGGAGCAAATTCATAAGACGAATCTCAAGATTTTCATTAAAAATATATTATTTTTGCCTTAATCATCATTTTACCACCACTATGGCGCATTGAGACTCAAACTCAATGTCTTATCCGTACAAGGCACATTAGGCCATAATTCCATGGGACTTCAACCCAATACATTATTATCACGGTTCAAAACTCAAATTGATGTCTTACCCTCTCGGTGCGATAGATTTTGAATCTATCGTCTTATCCTCAAATATTTTTCATTATGTGCATCTAGACTTAACTTGATGTCTTACCCTTTTACTACGATGAAACTTGAATCCATCGTCTTACCCTTCTTCCATATAAGAAATTTTGTATAGCATGTCATATTCAACAAATAGTAGTATATGCCCGATTTTATGCATATAATACATTTATTCTCTTAACGAGATCAACCAAAACATGAGTTAAAGAAAAACTAAAACTCAATCTCAATTGGCTAGAGTCTCGTGCTGATAACGTGTTACAAAATCAAGCTCATAGCAATATAAGTATAAAGAGAAGAAGACAAGATCTAGAGATGAAGAATAGAATTTTTCTTCTATTCAAGTGTCGATTGAAAATGGTGAGTGATACCCTATTTATAGTGTTAAGTTCTCACTCACACAGGTCACCATAATAAATGACCAATTAATACGTACAAGTTATCTGCAAAGGTTCATGTCACCTTGGAAATGTAGATACATGATAAAATAAGTTCATGAAGATAACAAATGGAAAATACACTATTCAATGGTTTATAACAAACAGAATGTTTTAAATTTTTTTTTGAAGATAACATGCCACCAAAAAAAGGAAAAAAAAAAACATAGCGTAAAAATAAAACCAAAAGTAATTAAAAAAAGAGGATGTAAAAAAAAAAACAGAACTTATAAGAAAAAAGCATAAAAAATATATATGTAAAAAATAAAATTAGAAGAAAATAGAACAGAAAAATATAAAATATAAAATATAAAATATATAAAATAAAAAGTGCAAAGAAAGGATAAGGAAAAAAAACGTGCAGAAAAAGAGAAAAAAAAATCTTTCTAATAATTGTCCTAATCTACTTAGAATTTCTTGCTAATATTTATATTAAATTAACATAAAAACTTATCTCCTATTTTTGATCTAATTAAAAAAACAATTCTAAAACTACCCAAACTTTACAATACAGATTTTCAGTTTTCAATTAATGGACACACACAAAAAAAATGAAGACAATTTTAAATACATTAAAAATGAAAAAGAAATTTTAAATAGGTTTAAATTAAATGAGAGAATAAAAGTCAATAGCATTTTTTATTATTAAGTTAAATAATAGAATATCCAAAAATTAAGTCAAGTCATACTAAAGTCAATAGCGACAGTGTTAGAATCATGTGACTCGAGGGGTGCCTAACATCTTCTCCTAGGTCAACAAAATTTCTACTTTCAAATTTCTAGTTCGCAGAACAATAAAAATATAGTCAAATTTCCTTTTGATTAGGAATCTAAATATGGTGACTTGGAACACCAAAATTAAATTTCAAGTGGTGACTCTGAATGATAAAATTATCTCTTTTAAAAATGTTTCTTTAATTGGAAAAACTATTTTTCTTTCTATACATTTAATTAAAATCTTTGAAGAAATATAGGGGCGTGACATAATTGTTTAATTTTAGATGGATAAATCAATTTAATTTCTTAACTATTTTGAAATGAAATCATATCATCCTAACAAGGATGAAATTGTCACGACTCAAACATTCGTGAGTGGCACAAACACTAATCAACCTTTTGGGAGAACCAAAGACTAACCCGAACCAATAAACATTGTTTTGAATAAAACCAACTCTTAGCATAAAAATATACAAAACCGTTAAGTCACTAGAGAATTGAATCCTCATAAACTAAATTAGATAATTAAAACAATTGTGACGCGGAAATTAGCCCAAGAACTCAAAATCATCATACCAAAACTCTAAAGAGTTAAACTTGAGATGCAACCTCCAAACTAAACATCAACTAAAACCTGTATTTCTATGCCTGAATAAATGGATAAGAAGATGTAGAAGAATCCATGGTAGCCTGAGAGATGAAGCTCACCCTTGGACTAGAAATTAGATATCTCTCAACAGAGGTCTCGAAATAACCGTTGGAAGAGGTCTTGTATTCAACATGAAAAAAACATGGATACAGTATACAGATGATAGAGTACTAGTGGGATCACATGGACTGACCAATTTATGGATGTAAATGGTCACTACAATATAGTAACATAGAACAATGTATAACATAACAATAATTATCAACCACATAAACTCTGAGTCACTGTCATGAAACAACAACACTTGGGGTCAAATAACGTATAAATGCATGTCGCACATGATCACAATGCAAATATCGGGTCCTATCAAGGAACTAAAAATCACATACATGGAACTCTCATGGAACCCGAACTCTGGTTGTTAGTGTACCGACATGGTACACGAGCATACATAGTTAATTTACCAATATGGTAACCGAGTCATTCCTAGTTAGTGTACCAATGTTGTTCCCAAGTCAACCAGTAAACACAAACATTCATTAACAACCACATAACATAATGAACAAGGCCAATTGAAAACCACAACTTTATTAAATGAGGTTATAACCTATATGATGTCATTTCATATGTCTCCCTACCATGAATTAAAAAAACAATAATAATAAATAGACGACATGCATTCATACATAGTTAGAAACATTGTGATGAACCAAAAGATGTGTTTGATGACATTCTTTTTGTCCCAACAAGACAAGAAAACCAAAAACCAAAGATAACGATAAAAAATGGAAGTATCGAAAGAATAAAGTATATCACCCTAATGTAATGTAAGAATCATAATAAACTAAACTAAACTATAAAACCTTAGACTGAACAATAGGAAAATAGTGTATCTCACAGCAGGACATATACCGTGAATAAGACCATGACGCATCACCTTCATTGTGGCTCACACCGAACAACAAGATGGAGGACCACGAACCCTACAAGGTCCATGGAAATCCACACGAGCTGTCAGGTTGGCACTGAAAACAAATAAAACAGCCCAAGGACTTGTGAGCAACCACAGACCACTAGACTATCCGTAAAACCCCACGAGGGACATTAAGTTGCCTTTGAAAAATGACCCAGTACCACCCCAACTATTATGAGGAACCACGGTTTCCCATATGACTTCTGGTTCTTCATAAAGTTTGTGAATGGGCCCGTGAAAGAGGACTATAATCTTTTAAGTCAGGGTCATTTTTTTCTTTTCCCTCATAAGTTATGCGGCTAAACTGTGTTATTTTATGCCTAAATTACATTTGTTTAATCACTTTAAGCCTTATAATCTTGTTAAAAATAACCTAGAACCCTCATTTTCCTAATATCATCTAACTTAAAAAAAAAAGGTTACAAAGAGACGATAATTTCTGCCAAGAACAAGCGAGGTTTTCCTCAATTTCAGCCCCAAAATCCAAAGAATTTATGTGTAGTTTTCATGAGCAGGTACGTTGGATTTCACTTTTGGGTTTCTTTGACTTATAAGGTCCCTAGAACTAAGTTAGTTATTTCATTTCTTATAAACTTTTGAGACCTACGGTTTCCATATTTCGAAGATTTGTATTAATTTTAGCTGATATAGTTTCCATTACCCAGATAAAATGTTTGTTGGGTGAATTAGTATAGTTACATGAATAGACTCCAGAACCCTAGCTTGTGTAAATTTATCAAACATCATGAATTGTACTTTAAAGGAAAATAAGACAAATCTTTCCTTTAAATTCGAATGCCAAATCTTTAGTATATATGTTGCATTCTCAGTTCCAATATTAGTACTTCGAGATACTCATTATTTCACTCCATTTTAGCTTCTCGTATTCAATTAGGAATAGACTTAAAATCGAGTTGGATTAGGGTTCAAGTACCCTTTATTCTCAAAACTACGTGCCGACGTAGGTTCATAAGTTGTATCTTTTGGGCATTAGTTTAAGTGATCATGCCATAGTCAACCCTATACCCCTAACAAGGTATATTGGGATCTCTCAATTGGGCGTCTAGATTAAAATCGAAATTTACCTCACATGGTTTATATTGGTTAACCAGACCTCCCACAGTCAGACTGTTATTGCATTTACATATTTTTAGCATTTACATAATTATACATTTTAGCATGTTATCTTTATGATTAGTACTTGGTCGTTGCATCTAGCTTAGTTTAATTTTGCTTCAAAAGAATTTATTTCTTTGTCCAGATCACTCTTACTCCAACTCCCAATTTGAATTCATCAAATTTAGTGATGATTTCTCATACTTCAAGGAAAATAGACATTTTTTACTTTTCAGTCTATATTTTATTTTTCAGTCTTGCTACTGTTAGCTAGGGGCATGTCCTAGAAACTCAATTCATTTAGATGCTTTTGAGAGAGTGGTAGTAGATTGAACTTGAGTTGGTAAGTGTTGTCTTTGTCATAACAAATATATTACGATATCTTATATAGTTAAACTAGTCGGGTTTTCCCCATTCAAAATTTCCACTATTTTTAGCTTCCGCATAGTATATGATTTACTTACATATTTTTTTAGTATGTCTTTTATCTGCCAGACTCAAGGTTAGCTTAGGGTCACTCATAATCACAGGTCCTGTTTTACATCGAAAGGGTAGCCGTGGGATGTGGCAAACTTCGTATGTGAGAATCAGGTTCAACAGTCTTAGGGTGTGTGAGGTACGCATTAATCACAACTTATTGCATGGGTGTGTAGCGCACCACAACAATAAGAAAGAGGTTACTCGGTGTTGTAAGAATATTTCTCTTCTTTTTAGATTATGACTCCTCGTAGAACTAATACATAATATGCTAACGCAGTTCGTCCAGTCCTGAACCATGAAATTACAAATGCAGAATTCTAGGATGCGATCTATATTTGGTCTCAAACGTAGCCAACAAAAACAATTAGTAGACATTAGTTTCAAGAAATCCTACTGGTTGATTAGCTACAACCATAGTTTGAGAGTTTGTGCTTATGAATCCTCCTAAATTTCTAGGGTCGCAGGTAGGAAGAACCACATAACTTTATTAATGAGGTCAAGAAGATTCTTTTTGTAATGTAAGTGACATGTACTGATAGGGTGGATTTGGCATCCTACCATCTTAAGGATTGGCTCATATCTTTTTCACATAATGGAAAGATAACTAGGGTACTGATGCAGCTCCTGTGACATAAGACTGCTTTGCTTGAGCTTTTTTTGATAGGTTCTTCCCGAGAGTGTTTAGAGAGGATAAGTACCAATAAGGCTAGGACGGGTAACTATGAGTACTCTTAACAGAGACCGGGTAGTGGAAATTGCTCAAAATTTCAGCAGAGGTCTACAACTTGAACACATTCATAATCTAGAACTCTGTCTCACATGTTTAAACATGATCTAAAAGGGGGGAAAGGAGAATATTAGACTCTAAGTCACAACGGAGTGCTTCGCGTAACCAAACTTTCCCAAATTGTCAAAAGTAGAGTAAGAATCATCCAAGAGCGAGTCATGCAGGCAGAGATGGGTTCTTTAGGTATGGTTAGTCAGGTCATAGGTTGAAGGATTTCTCTTCTTCAAGTCAAAGACATGGAGGTAACATGTCTCTGTCTACAACTTCAGCAGCTTCAACGGGTCGCCCTAGTCAGCAAGGTGCTTAATTTAGTAGAGATGGTGTTTAGTTCCATAACATATTGTATGCTCTTAAAGCTTGCGAGGAAAGAGATGATTCTCCTAATGTTATCACTGGTTTGTTGCAAGTTATCCATTTAGAAAATTTTATGCACTGTTACATCCACATGCTACACTTTACTTTTTAACTCCTTATATAGAATTAAAATTTTATGTCAGTCCAGAAACTATCTCAGAATCCTTCTCAGTCTCTACTCTAGGTTGTGACCCTGTTATAGCTAGACAGGTTTACAAAAATTGCACTGTCATGTTTCATAGAAAGTCACCTCATAAAAACCTTGTAGAGAACTAGGATTTCAATTTTAGATTCTGAATGAGACAGTCGATTATAGAACTAGGATTTCAATTTTAGATTCTGAATGAGACAGTCTAAGAAAGGAAGGATAGTAAATAATTTCCTGTAGGTCATGTTATCTATTACCTTAATGTTATGAAAATGATTTCTAATGGGTATATCTATTATCTTATTAATGTTATGGTTTAATACTTTGAAACCCTAACTCTTGAGTCAGCCGTAGGCATAAATGATTTCCAGAAGTGTTTCCAGAAGTGTTTTCAAATGATCTTCTCGGTGTCCCGAAAGGGTAATCAACATTAAAATAGATCTCTTTCCGTATACCAAGCCTATTTTGATACCTCCATACAGAATGGATCAATCTAAGCTAAATAAATTGAAAGAATAGTATAAATAATTTTTATATAAGGCCTTCATCAGACCCATCATCTCTCCAAGTGGTGCTCTAATATTGTTCGTAAAAAATAAAAGAACGATTCTCTCAAAATGTGCATTGCTTATAGTCATACGAACAAAGTCAAGATGAATAAATAGTATCTCATCCTAGGGAGCTAGTTTATTTTCTAATATAGACCTCAGATTCGGCTATAATCATAGAGTCTGAGATAATAAAATCCTAAAGACAACCTTCAGTCCACGATATGGTCAATATGAGTTTGTATTTATGTCTTTACGACTAATTAATGCTCTGCACGCAACTTTCATAGACTTAATGAATAGGGTGTTCAAACACTATTTGGACTTTTTCATCATCGTCTCTATCAATGATATCCCCATTTATTATTGGAGTAAGGAAGATCATGTGACTTATCTAAGAGTTGTTCAACAAATTCTCAAAGATTGCCAACTATTTTCTAAGTTTATCAAATGTGAATTTTGATAATAGTTTGTATCCTTCCTTGGTCATGTGGTATCTTGCAAAGGGATCCGAGTGGGTTCTCACAAAAATGAGGCAGTACGACATTATATCAGACCCACTACTCCGACTAATATTAGAAGTTTCTGGGATTTGGCTGGTTAATACTAGAGGTTTGTTGAAGGATTTTCATCCATAGCTTCCCCATTAACAAAGTTGAATTAGAAGAAGGTGAAGTTTTAGTGGTCAAATGAGCATGAGAAAAACTTCTCATAATTGAAGATCATGTTGACTACAAGTATTTTCTTGAATCTACAAAATAGGTTAAACGCGATTATGGTTTCTTGTGATGCACTAAGGTCGGCTAGGTTATTTGTTGATGTTGTAAGGTAAGGTCATAGCTTATTCTGGAGAACTTAAGGTCTACAAGAATAAAAACCCAACTCATGACTTGAACTTGAAGCAATATTGTTATCCCCAATCATTTGGACACACTACTTGTTTGGTGTTAATGTTGATATGTTAACATATCATAAGACCCTCCAGTATTTGTTCACCTAGAAACGTTTTATCTTCATCAGAGGAGATGTACTGAATTCCTCAAAGACTATGACATGTATAAGTTCTATCATTCGAGTAAGTATAACATAATGGTTGACAACCTCAGCAAACTATCAATGGGTAGTCTAGCGCATATTGAGGAAGAGAAGAAAGAACTAGGCAAAGATGTTCACTCGTGTGATAGTTCAAAATGTATCAAAATATTCATTGGTACAGGAGGTTAAGTTAAAACTGAATATTGATCCTATATTACTTTAGTTGAAAGGTTCAGTTTATCAGCAAAGAGTTATGGTTTTCTCGAAAGGGGAGATTGTGTGCTTTGTTACTAAGGTCACTTATTTGTTCCTAATGTGGGTGATTTGAGGAAGAAAATCCTTACAGAAGCACATAACTCCACGTATTATATTTATCAAAGTTACATTAAGATGTATTATAATCACTAAGAAGTCTTTTGATGCAACAACATAAAGAGAAACATCATAAGTTTTATGGTTAAGTGCCCTAACTGTCAAAAAGTCCAAGTAGAACATAAAAAGCGAGTAGGTGTAACACAAGATATTAACATTCCTACATCAAAGAGGGAAGTGATAAACATGGATTTTGTTATGGGTTCACCTCGTACTCGCAAAAATATGACTCGACTTTTGTGATAGTGGACAAAGTCATTAGCTCAACTCACTTCTTGGTTGTCAAGACTATAGATTCATCTGAGGATTTTACCAGACTTTAAATCAGCGAGATGCTAAGGTTGCATGGGGTTCGCTTTTCTATCATCTCATATAGGGGGTCCTCCATTTACCTCTCCTTTCTGGAAATCGCTTCAAAAAAGTCTTGGTAGTCAAGTAAATCTCAGTACAACATTTCAACCCCAGATGGATGATCAAGCGTAATGTACCATACAGACCTTAGATGACATGTCGAGAGTATTCATTTTAGATTAAAGAGAATTCGGGATGATCACCTACCTCTTAGAGAATTCACCTTTTATAATAACTTTTATTCCAGTAGTCAAATGCACAATTATGAGGCATTGAATGGGCGTAGATACAAGTCCTTTGTTTGTTCATTCAAAGTAGGAGAAACAACTTTATTAAGGCCACATTTGGACATGAGGATATGGAGAATGTTCATCTTATCAAAGATAGACTAAAGCCAAGTCAGAGTCATCAGAAGTGCTATACACATATAAGGAGAAGGGACTTAGTTTTAAATCGATGATTGGTTTTCTAAAATTTTCACCCTTGAAGAGAGGTAATGATATTTTGTAAGAAACGGAAGACCAGTCCCAAGTATGTAGGTCCTTAGCGAATCATGAAAAGGGTTGGTAATGTTTCTTATGAGTTATAGCTACCAGCAAAATTAGCAGTTTTTCACCCACTCTTTCACATTCCCTTATTGAAGGACCGCGTGGGTGATCCAGCTTCGATAATACCTTTGGGTTGTGTGGGTGATCCAACTTCGATAATACCTTTAGAGAGTGTTGTTGTGAAGGATAGTCTCACCTTTGAAGAGGTTCTAGTTGAAATTATTGGACATCTGGTTCGTAGGTTTAAAAATAAGGAAGTCACTTCTATAAAGTTTTGTGGAAGAGTCAATCCATAGAGAGATACTTGGGAAGCTGAAGTAGCCATGATTGAAAGTATTTATAACATCTACGAAAAATGATAGGTTAAACTAGAGCTTAACTGTATGACTAAAAATCATAAAAAAATGACTCCTTGAATGTTAATAAGTCATTTAGTGTTGATAAGGGGTCAAAGTGAGGCTAAGACAAAAGGCAAGTGCCAAGGCAAAGGGGTCAAGCCAAGGCAAAAGGCCAAGAGTTCCACTAGCAAAGAGCACAGTGCCTCACCTTGTCACGACCCGAGAGTACCGGCGAGTCGTAACTAGGTGTACTTGACCAGGAAGCTGTTTCATTTAAGCCTCTCAACATTCATTCATCACATAGTCAATAAAAATAGAGAGAAATTTAAACTTTCCTCAGTAAATTGAATAATAGAAAACTCTTTTATAAAACGAAGAAATACTACGTCTCACCATAGCCATCTTAGACACCAAATCAATTTCACGAGGACACGACCCTTTACAATTGAAATAAACTACTAAGAGTCTATTACATAAAATATAAACATAAGAATTTATTTTCCTTCGAATCCATGAGGACGTATCACGTCTTGGAGAATGGAGATGTAAGTTTTCAAATAGAGAATCCACCTAGAACTTTCTACTTACACTTTGTAGTAAAAACATGAAGAATATGGTATTAGCCCATACTACCTCTTCATTTCACACCTAAGTGTTCCTCAAGGCTACGTTTAGAAAAAAAACATTTCTTTTTCAACTAACATGTTAAGTAACTCAGTTCATCAATATAGGAGAAACATACATCTCATTACAGACTCAATAAGTCGATATTCATTATTAGCTTTATTTAGAGGACCTTCACATTAGTCATGAAGACTAAGGGAAATCACTCAAGAACCTTCAAAACCTACTCGTGCCATGTGTAGATAACATCCAATACTACTACCTACACGTTGTACTACCTATCAAGTAACTAGCTCATATATGGAAGCAGGAAAGAGCTGTCTCACTCTTGAATCTAGTCTCGATCAAAGATCCCTTTGATAAGGTTTGTCAGTAAACGCCTAAAGATGCCCTGTATTGAACATAAAAAGAGCAAGTGCAGTATCATTACACGAAACGATGGTGTGCTAGAATGATCACGCGGCTACTCCTGTATCATAATACAATAAAGTCATTACAACACAATAACCCCATACATAATTTTTTAATTAAATCATCATCTTAGGAGAAACATACAATTCCCCAACAACCACGGGCAAATATATATGTAATAATCACAAGTGGTTATTGCATGGAACCCACACCCAAAAGGAACATGACATCCGATCCAATAAACATGTGTCGAAATGTGACACTCAGTCCAATATATGTGGGAAAATGTGAAACCCAATTAAAAATATGTGTTTGAACATGACACCCATCAAATATATGTGTCCAAATGTGACACCCGGTCTAATCAGAACAACCATATTCACAATCACATTAATATGAGAAGTTCACATAGTCACTGTCAAAGAATAGGCTCATGGCATATAATTAATCACACATAATCATTTCATATGATTTGATTTTTATTTCCCTATTTACATACATGCATGCTACAATAATACGATGAACAATCATATATAACACAACAAGAAGTCCAACCATAACCTACCTCAAAATCAAGCCTGATTACTGCTAAGACACTTGAGTCTTCCTTTTCCAAAATCATTCAGCTTGTTCTTGGTCTATTAACAAGTAATAAACTTAAGAATCAGTAAAATGGGCCTAATTTACCTGTATTATAAATGTATCAACCCAAGCCTAAAACCATGATCCTAATATTCAAATAAGAATTTTATCACCATTAATCATAAGGCCAAAATCCTCCGCAAATTATAATTAACGAGGATTAGGAGAGTAATTAACTTACCTTTAGCAAGAGAAATTGTGAAAATATAAGAAGAAATATCTTGGATTGTCCCCTAGCTCTCAAGATTTTTTTTTCATAAAATAACAACTTTGGGGGTTTCATTAATTTAATTCGTGACTAGCCCGCCAAGGTGGGCTCTATCCCACCATAGCGGCCAAACCCTGGTGACATTAATCCCTCCTCATGAGTGGATTTATACATAACCTCACGATTTCAATTCCAAGATCTCATTTCACAACACACCTTCAAAGCAGGAAGTTCTATAACTACCCAGTCACGCCAAGATCAGTTTCAGAAATTTTAGTCGCCCAAATTTTATTATGTAAAGCCGTAAAGTCTCCTTACCGCCTTAGATATGAACTCACGTGATTAAACTCCCAATTAAATCCCTCTTCCATTACTAGATTGTTCTAGACCTCACTTGACTCACATTTGATCAAAGTCTGTCCTAGGCTAGAAATTTCTAAGTTAATACTCAAAATTTTTCTATCAAAAGTATCTTCCCCATTGACTTTTCCATAACGACAGGAATGGGTCATGACACACATAAGAAATAAACTGACCTCTAGTCATAGAATACCCTACCCACCTTCAATTCTAGTTATTCATCCAATATCAACAACATTAATGAAAACATGTCATAATAATCAATCTAAACAAATAAGTATTTTAGCATGTAGAATTGTGTGACTCTAAATTAAAATGGATAGTCTATTTTTCTTAAACAATTATCTTGATATCGAACCATTGGTGTTTAATTAATAACTCAACAAGGCCATTTTACGTTTGTACATGAGCTACAACGTATTCAATTTTTATCTATTTAATAGGGAATAATCTTTTAAACATGGGATGAAAGCTTCACAACGTTATCGAGGCTAATAAAGTATATTTTATTGCAAGACTATACTTATAATCTTCATATTTATCCCAATAATATTTCAAGAGATACACTGCAATATGACAATAGCCATACATGCGACCATCTAGGAGAAGCACCAATTAAGATCATAAAGTGTTTAAATGATCTACAACGTGGATAAATAAGTCCGCAAAAGACCGCATGTACATTATAAAAATGTAGGGGGCTCAATCACAACTATTATTGGTGATATTCTCAAAATTAACTTGTGCTGTTAACAAATAAGAAAATTCAAAATTTCAAAGAATCTTCACGTTATGAATGTCCAATTGATTTTCTTATAATCCATCTCAATATTTTAAATTAAGGATGTCATACACAATAATTCCAAACTACAAAAGTATTGGGATTAGTAAATATTTTATTTAATATAAAATGTGCCTCAGTTACACTAATATTTGTACAATACAAGCTAGAAGCTAAAGAAAGGGACTTATATATAAAACGTGCTTTCTCATATACATTCATGGAGATACGAAAATAGCAAGATTCATTTCTTCCATTTTCTTGATATAATAATCATTTTTATGAATATCATTGAAAAATAATAAGTTTCTCCGAAACATTGGAGAAAATATAATATTATCTATGATGACTTTATCTCTCCTAGGCAAAAACAAAATAGTTTTTCTGAATACCTCTATCATATTACTAAAATATCAAAAATTATGGTACGCTGATAATTTGTTATTAAAGAATAAGAGGAAGAAGAAGAGGAAAAAGAGGAGGAAGAAAAGGAGGAGAAAGAAGTTCAATCAAAATTTAAACAAATTTTATTATCTTTTATTGTGCTAATATGAACAATACTATTAGGACCAAAATAGTATAATGAGCTTTTTGACACCAATTCTTATTCGTAAAAATGGTAACATCAAACTTTAAATATAATGCATATTACAAAGTCTGAATTCAATAGTTTTCATAAATAACCTAAGAAAGATATCTTTCAAAAATATTTAGTTTAATAACTAACATAATAATAATTATTCTAGGAAAGATTTCATTGTGTGCCTCGGGTATGAGCTCAAAATCCCAAAGGTAAAGAAAAGATTGTATTGGAGGACTTAATGTAGGATCTCCTGAGTTGACAAGTGTTATATCATCTCCCAAGATCACTTGTTGATGCCCATATAAATTTTCATTTCCTCTTTTTCTCATTTTTCTGGCCATAAAAAGATTATAAAATAATAAAACAAAATCAAAGATAATGAGCGTGAAAACAACAACAATAATACCAATATATATAGTAATAACTTACCAATATTGGAAGGGATGTCACATTGATATAAGTAGTTAGCTTCTCTCTAATTCTTAATGTATACCCCATTATAAGATTTAGTACAAATTCCAACTACATAATTTTTTACAATTTTCGCGCACAAGTGATTTACGTCTTGGTGTCACCTGCAAATTAAATCATTAATGATAGTGTAGAAAAGAGTCAATATCATTATGTATTCTAATATAATAATTTTGAGCTAACCTGAGATGTTTCTTCATTTTCTCTTGATTTCTTTGCTATTTCAGGAACTTTCCCATATACAACAAATTTATACACTTCTATCAAAGATCGAAACTTTTTATTTGTCTCCAAATGAAGGTAGACCTGTTGGTCAATAATTATTAAATGCTTATCAGAAACACATCAAAGAAAATATGCATAATCATTTTTGTTGGCAGGGAATCATGCAAATTGTTCAAACGGAAACTTACATAATCTGTTATAAAGCCACCTGGAGGAGAAATATTATTGATGATTCAATTTTGCCTTCTTTGTTCAAATGTATGAGTATGCATGTAGTGCATATTTTTTGGTACAATATCATTCTGCAATCAAAACAATATGTATGGAATTTATCCAATATCAAATTATTCAATATAAATTCTCAAAAGGTAATTATGTATACAAAGTGGGGAGTATCAAAATTTTGTGATCAAGTGGTACACAAGATATTGGAGCATCAGTATTTGATATTCTAAAAGATCAACACAATACGATGAAGTGTGTTTATTCTACTTCTATCTAAAAGGATAGCTCGCACACACACACACACACACACACACACACACACACACACACACACACACACACACACATATATATATATATATATATGTATGTACATATCTATATACATGCATATATATATACATCTATACATCCATATATATATTCTCTAGTAGAAAATATGAAATTAATTAAAGTTGTAATAGAATATCAAAGATAAAGAAATAGTTATTTTTCCATAAGTCTTATGATTTCACTAACAAGTGCAATGAATTTCTGGAAAAGCTCAAATTTCATAGAAACTTTTGTAGCATCTTCACATAAAATTTTCTTTAATTTTCTATTCTTGTAAAGTTATTACTGTTTCAATGTTCACACAAACTAATTTATATTTTAATATATTTATCTATAACATATTTTAGGAGAGTAATAATAGTAAGTCAAGTGCTCTATGTTAGTTCAAAGTTTGTTCAATTTTCATCAGATTTACCATGTTTAGCTAGTAAGAGTTTAGACATGCGATTTTCTCTTGTAATTTTAAATCATTAGATCAAAATAAACATTTGGATAAGTGATTTCATCTTGTGATTTTAAATTATGGGATGAAATCGCAAATCCTCCAAAAAACTCTATTTGAGGATTTTAGATTATTCAAATACAAATATTGACCCACAAATTTATATTTCATATATATAAAAAATAATGATACAACTAAAGAATTTTTTGCGAGGATACAAATGGACTAATGAAATATTTTCAAAACGTGAACATAATGATATTTTTACTAATTATATTGACCACGGTCAATTTTATTAAAGAGTACTTGAACAAAATTAAGTTTTACTACAACTCATTTTTAATGTTACCTCTTCGTTGAACAAAATTAAACTTTGAACAATAAATATTGTATTTTTTTAGAATAACTTTTTTATAGTGTATTGTTCTTTTATGTTTTGTCCTGAACTTTTGCTTATTTGGTATGATTGTAAAAATAAAGAATTGGGATACATTTGACAATTTTCGTAACATAAGAAAGTTTTATATTTATGAGCCAAAAAATACAATTTAAAAACCAAATTTCATGTAGAGACAAAGCTTGAACTTGATTTCATATCATCATTTCATCTCACATGGTTGTTTATTAATCTAATATTTATTGTATGGGTATAAAGGGGTCAAAAGACTTCCATATTTGGTGAGTTTAATTAAGGATATATGTTTTATTTCCTTCGTAACCACACGGATTTTGAACCGAGATCATAAAATAGTAATTTTTTTAAGTAATATATGGTTTGAATTTGAAAAAAAATATTTTTATAATTTTGATATTTGAAAACAAATTCAATCTCAAAAATTTAACATTCTTCATGCATCATAGACATTAATTCTATAATAAATGTTCATTGTGTTATGAATTTTTTCTTGGTATATTTTAGGATACTCATAATCCCTTTTGGTTTAGAAAACCTATTGTCCAAATAGATTTGGAACTGAATATATTTTCCTTCTTGGATTTGGAGAACCTTTTCCTTATAGGTTTAGGACAACTAGAATTTATATATAGAGATACACTTGGGGATTATAAAGCATGATACACGACACAATGTAGTCCTAAAAGCTTGAGAAAATTGTAAGGAAACATTTCTTCTTTTCTTTCATAGTGGAAAACTCATTTGCTTTCTTCTTAGAGGATTAGGCCTGGTTGAACTTTATTAAATCCTTATATTATTTTTTGTTCTCTGTTATTTGTTTGTGATTGTGTGCTAGTTGTCCTCGATATTCTCATAAAAATAATTAATGTTATATGGATTAAGATTATCTTGAAAAACTTATCATTGTTTACATAAATTTAGGACATAACTAAGAAATGACACAATTGGAGAATAGAACTTAGGCTTATTAAATAACCTTAAAAAGTATTATTTAAAATATTATTAGTCATATACTAGACGAGTCCGTAAATGTGATTCATCTAGTTCCTTATTTTAATGAAAATAGTGTCCTCGATTGTTTATTTTATCTTGATATCTTATAGAACACCTAAGTTTCACGTATTTGTGAATTTGGTAGAAGCATGGACACTTGGGCGCAAAATGGAAGAAAAACGGAGAAAAAGAGTTGAAGATGCAAAGGTTTGCACGCTTTGTGATTGTCGAATAGCAAAGTTTCACCTTATGTTACAACAAGTGAGCCCTTAAGGAAGTAGATCAAAAGGAGGAAAAAGAGAAATTGGGGATTTGCTTATCAGTTCCGCGAAGCAGAAGATTATCGACTATCGATTATGAACACAAAGACAAGGACGACATCGTTCAACCGGCGATGAACTGAACGAAAGGCGATTCGCCGAATCATTCGAAGAATCACGACTAACTACGCTGAAAAGATTCGCAAGCACAATTATGAAGTCTATAAATACTGAACTCTTTTATTATTTAGATAAAGAAAATTAGAGTGTAAAACAATTTTTCACTTGATAGTTAATTTTAGAAATTTTGTCTTATGTTTTCTCTCAAGTATGGAGAGGGTTTTGTGGAAGCTTGAGAACAGAAGTTCTTCTTTAAATTTTGGAAGTGGGTCTTCTCCATTTACCTTTATTTTCTACTTTTAATGTTAAATCAATTATACCCACTTGATTTCTTTATTGTTTTAAGTATATTTGATTATTGCTTGAAGTGTTTCTAAAAAACCCCATTCTTGGGGTGTCATTTAGTAATTATGGGTTGATTAATTTATTGGGTCCTTCTTGCTTGTAGCATAGATTGCATTTTAATGGTGATTTCACCTAGTGGTTGTCATTTAACCTAATGGGTTTGTAATTACAAAACCACCCATGTATTTTTGGCTTACTCGATAGAGAGGTCGTGAAACTAAGACCAGTAGACTGATGACCAAAGTAGTGGGTCGACATGAGGTTCAGCGCGAGACGGTGAACCCTAGTCCCATATTCAAGCACTCCCGTCGAAAGAGAGAGGGTGGATTAGGCGTAGGCTAGATAGTTTAGACGAGTAGGTATCCGAGAGGAACCCACTTGATATGGAGTAAGTTTTCCGAGAGGGAACTTGTTTTCACTTAAAGCTTAGCCTAGTCACCATTGTCTTGCTAAATTAGCTACCGAAAGAATACACCTACAACTTTTATCTTCACATATAGCAATCACACCCCAAGATCTCTATCCCATACTTTATTTTCCATTAATTTTTTGCTATTCCACTACTTGTGACAAAACCCCTAATCAATATTTTACAGTTTGGTGTCACAAATTAGATTTGTTTGTTTTAGTATTCCAAAATGTCTTAATTTATCATTATTTAGAAAGGAACTCTAAGTAGCTACTACTTTCACTACCACTCCATTGGGACACTACTCTAACCCTTGGTTGGGTTACTATACTAGTTTCAATTCGTAGACACTTAGACTATATCCTAGTGTCATTGATCACGAGCTAAAGATAAAAGTAAAAATAAATCATCAAAGAATCAATTCTCAATGTGTTGCATTTTATATGGAATACTTTGTTAAATCGGTTTAAAAAGTTAATATATGTCCTGAATTTGCAAATGTTTAATTAGACTATTTACCGTTTACCATGTTGGTTTACCTTATTTGGCAAAATATTCATAAATGTACTATTATATTTAAAACTTCATATTTTTTAGGATGATTTTGAAACATAAATATTAAAACCTTCCCATATTTGTTTTTAGTGAAACTAGATCACATAAATTGAAACGAAAAGAGTACATATTTAACATATTGTTAGATGTATGACTTATTTAAATAATGTTGTTGGAATACAAGTCATATGTTTTAGATATAGAAAAGAATATTGTTCTTTATTTCATCACACAATTAACATTAAAAGTTACTCAAGAATCCATCAAAATATTTTTGTACATGACTTTAAAGAAAATAAACTAAAAACTATATAATTGGAGAAACTTTTAAAAAGCTTACCTCTAAAACATCGACTATTGATTCATCATGTGTGATAAAATATATTGGATATTCCATTAATATTGCATCCTTATCATCACCATCTTTACGTTGCTTATCCATATTCTAAAAGACAATTTGAAAAAATTAGTTAGATATTTAGTAAAACAAAAAACTGTGTAAAATAATGAAAGGTTTTCTAAAAGAGATAAAAATTGCTCACTTGCTACTCATTTGTGTGGATATATCAAGTAACATTTTAAGAAGATAATCTAATTAAGATATAGAACACCTAATATATAAAATAAAAAGATGAATTTTCATCAATTTTATCCACTTTGTAAGAAGATACGTGATGATCGTGGTCATGCATGTCTTAAGATTACTAAAATAGTGATGAATAGTTTCATCCTATTGGAACATGTACCTCGTCTGCTGCTTTGGCTACAATTCCTAATCTACCTAGTAATCCTAAGGAAAGGGCTAGCTTACTTAGTCTAGAGTTCATCAAAATATTTTTGTGCAAATGTGAAAAGGACCAAAACTAACACCTTGTAATTGATTTTCTAAAGCTCACCTCAACAACATCAACTTGTGATTTTTGAGGTTCAAGTAAAGATATGGGAACTTCCATCATGTTGCATCATGATCACCAACTTTGTCCTTCTTATCAGTATCCAAGTTGCAAATATGAAAAAGTTAGTTAAAACCTTTGTAAATTAAAACTAGTATGAAGTGATGAAGAAGGTTTTAAAAATAGATGTGAACTACTCACTTACTATGTTTCTCACAATATTTTAAGAACGTAATCAAAGTGATACAATACTGGAAAAAAAAAGCTTAAGAAAAAGGGTGTATTCATCAATAGTATATATTATGTAACAAGATCAATGATGATTTTGATCATTTGAGATAGTTTTGGTCATGTCATAGGTTGAGATTATGGAAAATAGAGGTATTAAATATATAACGAAGAAGGTTTTCTATGAGAACTTATCATTTTTGACATAATGCATATTTAATTGATGATATTGCACAACACAGAAAAATATGTATATATGTGATAACTACTAGTTAGTATAAATATTTATGTCTCATATGTTTGCATTAATAAAGATATAACATTAATCCTTCATATATAAACTATTAAATCTTAATGTTTTTAGGTTTGAACCTAAATAATTAAGTACTTTTTTTTATGATGCAACAATTTATTGGGTCTTGATAACTATAAATGATTAGAAAACAAAATCTCATATAATTAACATGTCTATTAAAAAAAATCTAAAAATAATATAGATCATTAATTCAATTCATTCACTACTAACGCCATACTCCATCTTTATCAATCATCATCATCATTGTCCATTCCCAACTATTACCATCAATACCCCACAACTACCATCATCAATTACCACCACTTTCAATCACTACAATCAACAAAAAAACTTAACATCAAATATTTAACTTCTTTTAATTTGTATGAGTATCTATATATTTTTGTCGTGGAATGATTAAATTATTTTAGCTCTAGAGAAGAACATTCTTTTTCTTTCATAACACAACTAGGTAATTTGTCCACGCTTCGCGCAGTCATAAATAATAATTGTATTAAACTTGCAAATATTTTTTTTTTACTAATATCACATAACCCAAGAGCTCTAATGCATGAATTATTCACGAAATAATAAATTATTGGTTCTTTACTCAACATTAAAAGGAAAATAAAGAAGAAAAATAAGAATGTATATACAAAGGTATTTCGTGATAAAATGAAATATTTAAATTGCATAGATTATACAATTGTGACATATATCATAGAATAAAATTTAAAAAATTATTAACATATTAAAAAGACAAATTATGCTTGAACATGAAAACAATTATAACTTTTGAACTTGCATAATGAGTTTCTTCAATTGATAAGTGAGAAATTTCATATCTATGTAAAAATAGATAATAGGTAAGATTAAACATAGTAATTTCAAGTTAGTGAATTTAATATAGAATATAAAAACATGTATTCTTGGAACTGAGTACAATAATATTTTTTGCACAACAAATTTACATATTGTATGTGTATATGTTCAAAATAATCGGAGACAATAACTTTGCAGAAATATAAAAAAATAGAGTTTAAAACATGTAATCAAAAACAATAATTGATATCATATGCATACATTAATGATGTCAAAAAAATATACCAAGATATTAAATATAGAATGACATAGAAAGGAAAATCGTGTCCACTGAATACACAGTGTCCCCTTAAGAAAACTATTCCCCTCCAAATATCAGAAGTTTAAAGAATTACATCTTCTCGGGATGGAATGATTTTATTCACCGACTTATTGATACAAAACCAGAGGTGTCAGTAAGTCACTCAAGAGAAGCAAAACACACAAATATTTAATTTTAGAGAAGTAGAAGAAGATAAGAATTTTTGTTGTTTTAAAATGATAGGAAATCCCTCTATTTATGGGCAACATAAGGTAGTGCGAATAAATGTTTATTGTCCCTTATCAAAGATGTTAGAACTACTTGAAAAAGTTACAACCCTTCAGAAAGTTCACAACCTTTCTAAAAGTCACAACTTTTCATAAAGTTGCAACTCTTCAATAAAGTCGCAACTTTTCATAAGAATCACAACTTTTGAAAGAAGTCGCAACTTTTGAATGAAGTCGCACCTCTCATTAAAGTCACAACTCTGCATAAAAGTCACAATTTTTTATTCGCAACACTTCATTAAAGTCACAACTTTTCATAAAAGTAACATATTTTCATGAAAGTGAAAGGATAGTTTTGGAAATAAATAAATATAAAAGAAAATTCTTGCTTGTGGTGGCGCCACGTAGGCTGGTCTAGGGTTCTCTTTTATATACATATATGATTATCATAAAAAAGTTTTTTAAATATCAATCAAAAAATATTGTATATTGCTTTTAAGGAAAAATTAAGGACCTATAAGTAGACATGTTTTTTCAAAAGCTTACCTATAAATCATCCATTAACATTGCATCTTCGTCCCCACAAACTTTGTGTTGGTTATTCATATTCTAGTAGAAAATTAATAACAAGTAAAAAGATATTCTGTAAGATGGAAATAGAAAAGGGTTTTCTAAAAGAAAAAAGATAAAAACTTCAAGCGTGCTAGTAAATGATATTTATGTGTCAAGTAATATCCTAAGAACTTAATCAAAGTGCTAGAATACCCACACATAAAAGTCAAAATAAAAGATGCTTGTCCATATATTAATATATTCAGTAAAAAGAATACTTATTGTTGTGGTCATGAAGCTCAAACAATTTACCAAGTACATTGGATGTGTGATGAAAAAAAATAGATTTAATCAAACTTTCTTTCGAAAAACATATGGACTATTGGTGTTCCCATGAGACTCAGTTGGTATTTTTCATGATAATCTAGTGATTTTTTGTGCATGATGACCATGATACGAATTATTGATGATTTGATACTTGTTATTAATGAACTCAAACTGTTGGACTGTGATTATGGAAACCTATGAATTATCCTTGTAAAACTGTTAAGTTATACTAATTTCAGTGCAAGTTTTAGTTGAGGAGGTTAAGTTGGGATGAAATGACAACTCGTATTCTAGCTTAGTTTTACCTTGTTTAGTAGGTTGGTTGTTGAGTAATATGTTGTATGGTAGTCACTCGTTTATTCTACACTTTTGCAGGTTCCGATCCTAAACCACTGTGCTCTTCTTCTTCATCTATTTTCAAGGCTTTCAATGAATTTTGAGAGGTAATTGCTTCTCATCGCGGTATCCACTCTTGTTCCTAATTTTATGGTTTATTTTATTTGAGATACAAAGATATTCAAAATTAAAATAATCCTTCGATTTAATATTTTATACATTAGTGGCTTGTACACGTGACGATCAGGTTTTGGGGTTATACTGAAATGACTAAGATGTAGTTTCTAAAAGAAGATCTAAAAATTTTATTTTTGTTTGACGGGTATGACTCCTAATTTAAGAAGATTTAGGTGTTGCAATATATACTAAATTATTAATTTTTTTAGTTTACCTGCTAGTGGCATAAATAGAATGATATTTAAGAAGTGCCTGAGGAAATACAAATAGTGATTTCCATTCTAAAACTTTGGAGGTAATAATAGAGGTATACAATGATGTCTACATGAGGATTTTTCGTAAGTATACTACTTTAATGTGTAATTATTAAGTAAGTAATATTTTTATTTTTTTAGTGGGCATTCGTGCACTTCACATGTAATGACCGGGTTTCGTCGTAATTGAAAAATAAATGGTGGAAAATTTGAGCTGAAAAACTTTGTCATAGAATCTTGAAATTTCCAACCTACGGAAAAAATAGAAGTCCTCAAAGTGTAGAGAAATATGGTAGCAATTGGGTGAACCATTTATGATTTAAATTGCATTAGTAGTTAAATAACTCGCTTAGGAATTCGTACGACTATGTGAAATTGAATTTGAAAGTCTAGAACTTTGTGAATTGATTTGTTGTGAAATAATGATTGGGAAATCCTTTAATTTACTCATTGATTTCCTAAATTGGTTAGTTGGGCTCATTAGTGTGATCTAGGGTTCATAGAATTATTATAGTTTCAAGTAATTACCTATTATTTGTTGATTCATATATTATATTGATTGTTTGTAGAGAAAGAACAAGCAGAACGAATCCAAAAAGGGAAGAATCAAGTTTCTTAAGGTTTCAAGCTTGTTTCGAGATAGTAATGGTTATGATCCTATGCGTGTGTGATGTACGCTTGTTCTTTCTTCATTATGATACTTGTATAAGTATGAATGCTACAATATTGATCACCTTTGTTATAATGAGATAGATGAACTATCATTTCCATGAAATCATAACTTAAATGTATGATCTTGATGATGTACTTGAATTTGTGATTGTGGTGTGTGAATGAGATCGGCCATGCTTCGACATAACTTTGGATAGGATTTCCACCTTTTGGCATAATATTTGATCAAATTGCCATGTTCTAGTATAAATATGGGATAGGATTGTTACGTTTCGACAAGTTAACTAGTTTTGTTTCGTTTCGCGATAGGACCAATGATGTAATGATAGATGGGAAATGTGTTGTTGATTCTTCATGTTACTATTTTTATATATCTTGAAATATATTCATATGATTTTAATGTTATTTGACTTGTTTATGTTACACTAGTGGGGTAGCCGCATAATTTTATCAGAACACTGTGGTTGTAGACTGATACTGCCCTTGCTCTTATTTTTGTTGAGTACAATGCATCTTCACGCGAATATTGACATACCTCGCACAGAAGATTAGTGATCGATGCTTCGAATTCAAGGGTGTCTTTCGGGCTGCCATGGGATTCTCGGTCGTCTATGTCCACAACTTTTGGATATAGACATTTGTTCTAAATAGTTGAATAGTTTGTTAGTTTGAGGAAATATCTCTTCTTGTTAGATTTATGGATCATGTTAGATGTTTTGGTACATTGACTTTCATATTCTAGGTAGTTACATTCCGCATTTGTTTAGCTAATTAACTTGTTTCCGTAACTTAATTGACTTAGTTTTGGTTTAATTGCTTAGTTTAAGTTGAAGTAGTAGTTCTCCCACCAGAGGGTTAGCGTGGGTACCGATTACGACGGTCTAGTTCGTGATAAATTTGGTATCACAGACTAAGTTTGTTGATATTAATGTACCAAAATAAGTCTAATAAAGTCTTGCGAAACTGTAGGAGAACACCTTTAATTTTCTTCGAGAAGCTATTGAACTTTAGGAAATCTCTATATTTTTCTCTTGTCTCTTTTCGTTCTATAACTTGGTTCGGTATTTAGGTGATACATATTAGTATCTAACCTCCTTCACTTTTCAGTCCACAGATGGTTAATTCATGGTTCAACGGTGTTCGTCCCGCAGTTCCTGTCAATGCTCTGGCTGAGGAACCTCTAGAGATAGACCGCAGTCGAGGCAGGGGTAGAGGAAGAGTTAGGGGTAGCGGCCGTGAGAGAGTGGAGACTACTGGGAATGAGGTACCAATTCAAAATATTCATATAAATGAGATCCCACCAGTGCATATTGTAGAAATAGAGGAGGATATTGAGGTTAAAGATGTTAAGAAGAATGGACAAGAGAAAAAGATGCTGATAGAGACTATGGTTGTTTCCCCCATCGATATGGTGTTAGCTTAACACATTATGGCATAGTTAAAAGGGTTGGCTGGTCTTGGAGTGATTCCACCAACTCAAGTTCAAGCTAATCCTCCTGTTGCTAGCACTGTACCTAAGACTGGTGGAAATGTAAGTTCTGATGCTTTCTTCTGTCCTTTATTGGGTTCCGTTATGATCAGTATGGAGCATGACATGTTGACTATGTTCTTGAAGCTTAAGCCTCCGATATTTTTGGGTTCTGAAACTGAAGATGCTTAAAAGTTTATCTTAGATTGTTATGAGAGGCTGCATAAATTAGATATTGTTCACTAACATGGGGTTGAATTTATGTCCTTCCAACTTCAGGGTGCAACCAAGAAACGGTGGAGAGCTTATATGGAGTGCAAATCTTCTACTTTACCTCCACTCACTTGGACCTAGTTTCATGATTTATTCTTGGAAAAATATGTACCAAGAACATTGAGGAATCGCAAGAAGGATGAGTTCATGGCCTTAGAGCAAGGTGGTATGTTTGTGGATTCATATGAGGCCAAGTTCCATCCTTTATCTAGATATGTTATACAAATGGTGACTACACAGGAAGAGAGGTTCCGATTGTTTATTTACGGATTGAATTTTAAGTTGCAATCATTATTTGTTCATATGAATTCTGTATGGAGGAGCTTCATTTAAGTGACTATGTTATGAAAGTACAGGGGTGAGACGAGATGGTCAGGATAAGAAAGCCAACAATTCTGAAAATTTAAAGGGCTCCTATTCTAAAGGATCTGGTAGGCCAACGTTTGCAGCCAAGATAATTCAGTTCTCTATACCCTCCTCTACAGATAACTATTTGGGAACCCCATTTCATAATTTTCAAGAGATCCAGTAGTCGTGCCTTCAACGAGTAAGAAACGACCCTTTGATCGTACTTGTTATAACTGTCGAGAACTTGGACATATTAGGAGAGATTACTCCAATCTGCGTGTGCTAGACTCCACAAAACATCCATCTAGAGCTATGGTGCCTGTGGGAATGGTAATAATAGTAGAGGACGGACACAAGGTGGGCAACGAGGTAATCAACGAGACCGTGGAGGTAGAGAAAATTGTGGTAGAGGCAGAGGTAACATGAAACCAGACAGGGAATTAGCTCATCAAGATGATAGGGATCATTTTTATGCTTAATGAATAAGGTAAAGGCATCTGACACGGTGATCACAGGTACTATTCTTGTATGTGACCTGATGACTGATGTGTTGTTTGATTCGAGTTCTACTTATTCTTATGCATCCATGAGATTTGCTTCCAAGTTTGATATGATTTGTGAAGTACTTGATGCCCCTATTCATTTTTCTACCCCAGTTGGAGAGTCAATCATAGTTACTCATATTTATTATGCTTTCCCTATTTTTTATGGGATATTAGAGACGTTGGTTGATTTGGTGATTTTGGATATGATTACCTTTGGCATAATCTTAGGCATTACTTGGTGTCTTTAACATTTTGAAAATCCAAGACTTTTCGTAGAGCCTAACATAGGTGTCTTGAGGTTTAGACATTGTTTTAGGACTATAATAATTAATAGAGGTCAGTTAGGAGTCATAGAAACCAAAACGTCCATGACTTTTTGAAATTTGGTTCAAGAATATACTAGCATGCCTTAACATATTTGACTAGCTTTTAGGAATCAGAAATTCATGAAATTAGATGGGAGGGTTTTCAACATGTGTTTAAGATGATTCGTGGTCAAAACGTCCAGGTAAGACTCCCCAAGGACCAACTAAGAACCCTTGAGGAGGACACTTGCAAGTTGGAGTCAACACTGCCTAGGCAGTGGGCAGCCACGAGAGGGCCATGCCTGTTCGTGTGTGGAACGACAGGGCGTTGATGCCAACCGTCGTCCCACACTTAGACAAAATATTGGAAGCCCTCAGATGAACAGTCTATGACCGAGACGATGATTGTATAGCACGGGAGGCACAGTGCCCGTCGACTCACAGACAGACCGTCGATTGGAGTACCGTCTGTGAGGGTCAAAAGTTCCTGCACATTTTTAATTAAGTTAATTAAAATAATTAAGGGGTATAGGGTTTTTTAGGGATTAAAGGAAGGTTAATTAACTAATTTAACCCCCCATATAAATACCCCAACTCTCATTGATCTAAACATAACTCACAAAATAAACTCTCTTCCTTCTCTCTTCTTTCTCTCTCTATTTGAAGACACCATTGAAGACAAGCTAGAGGGATTTTTTGGGGCTAGAAATGGATGATTTCACCATCAAATCTTCATCAAACGTTGAGGATATGATATCTAATTCACCTTTGAGACTCTTTCCTCAAAGGGTTTCTTCAAAATAGATTTCAAAAGTGGGGTTTTCAAGTGGGTTTCACTCAATTACGAATTTGATGTTATGAATTGATTTGTTTATGTTTTATTTAGGGTATAATGGATATATTAACATGTATTTTAACTTGATTATAGTAATTGGTTATGGTTTGACCTAAATTGAAGAGTACGATCCTTAACCTTTAACCCTAAGTTTGTGTTTGATGTAAATTTGGTTGTGATTTATTCAATTGTCTTGATTATGGGTTAAATCACTATAAGATGATGCCGTTACAATAATCATTAACAAATTGGAGTGAATTGTAGTCTTTCATGCTAGTCTTCACAAAATGATCTAAGTTAGAAGGTGAAATAACCTAGGCATCTTAATTTAAGCTATGATCTAGTATTGAATTGTGCAATAGTATTTGTTCTAGCCTTGTTATCATGTTGGATATTTAATTATGATGTTGAACATATAAACTGGATTGAATTGAGGTTTTATGGTAAGGCCTAAATGATGAACTATGAGGAAGACTTTGTAAGTCTTAGAATCTCTATCTTTACTTCCAATTGTGATTAATTGTGGTCAAGTCATGATGTTATATTGGAGTATGCCTTGTATTAGGAAATTGAAACGTCTTGACTATGTTGTGAGGTTTATTAAGGTGTATGTGATATAAGGATGGTGATGACTATCAATGTGCCTTATTATGCTATGAAATGCTAATGTGTTAACCTTACTCATATGAATTGTGATTAAAGGACATATACTAATACAATTCTTATTGAGCTATTGACGATGATGATTATACAAGGGGTAGATCCTATGACCTAAACTATGTTATGATTGATAATTAAAGGCGTAAAGACATTTCAAAAGGGTACTCTAGCTTAGCACTGAGTGAACTAGATTGAGGAGTCTCCCTTCCCACAGAGGGAAGATGAGATCACTAAAGTACTCTTGTGATTGGAGACTACAATGCATGGAGAATAAAGAGGGTCCCAACTATATCTCCTAGTTCTTGAACTATATTGCCCCCATAGGAATACTAGCTAGTGGATCCACGTAGTTGCTATGTTTATGTTTTGGTACTACCTTAGCAAGTTGACCGCCTTCTTTCGGTGTAGGGTTTTATGAATCGTATTCCACACTAGCTCATTTGGTCTATGTAGGTTAGGGAAAGATGTTCCCAAAAGGTAAAATGAATTAAAGAATTGAACTCTAACTAGGATAACCTAAGAGGTCTAGCTTAGTCTAGGTACGGCTATGAGACTCTACCTAAGCATTGCACTAGTTAGCCTTGAGAGGAGTCTTAGTAGGATATTCTAATATATGTTTATGTTATGATTATATATGATATGTATGTGATGAACTTGCATATTGTTGATACTATATGTTGATTACTTCATTTATGAGTATGCGATGGATTATATTGTTAAAGTAAGATGAAATATATATATATAAATATTATATTATGTGAACATGGACATTGGTTATTGTTTCTTGTTGAGGTTACTTGATTGAGTAAGGTTATGGGTATTTGTTTGGTCATTGCACTTGTTGGCTTGATAAGGATTCATGAGTAGATGTCTCGCTTATTATGATATGATTAACTCTTATTCATGGTTGTGATGTTATTCCTTGATGATTGGGCTGTAGTAAATCTTGGGTTCAAGTATGTTGGGATACATATTACTTTTTTGAGTTAGTAAGCGTGTTCATCGATTGGTATGACTTGTTTGATTATGCATGAGACGTTTAAAAGGGTAAAATGGAATGTTTTGACTAAATGTCCCTTTAAAGCATGTTTTGTTCTTATATGTGCATATGGTCTCATACTTAGTACGTGCGGAGTACTAACTCCATTTTTTGTCCTTTTCCCAAACATTTTAGGTTCTGGACATTGAAGGCTCATTTGACATGACTTAAAGAAGGCTTGGATATTCTCTATTATCCAAGTGGGCAGGTCCTCACTTTTCGAGGGCGATGCCAATATCTTGCTTGTGAAGTTGCTTGTTTTCTAAGACTTTTATGTTCATTCCACTTTCGTTTGAGTACGACTTGTATAAGCCTATATGAAGCTTCTTTACATTTGATGTAGGCTATTCCCAAATTGTTGTGATCGTTTAGATGGAATGAGATGAACAATCTTTGAGACTATATTTTTATCATATATATATCTATGTGCAATAAAAGTAAAAGGCTATGTAACCTTTATGAAGGGTCTATGTATACTCGATACGACTATATTACATGTAGGTAGAGGTCTATGTAAACCTCCAAGTAGATGTAATGGAAAGTTTTAATTTTCCCGCAAATTTCAACTTATGAATTTAATGATATGAGACTAAGAGACTAGTCTTAGTCCTTAAAGAGGACGACAATGCCGGTTACGTCTACGGTATCCGAGCATGAGGTTGAATATCATTTATTTATGTATCTCTATCTACCACGTATATAATTGTGAAGCGCGCCACACTTATGAATAGGAACCTATGTGATGCCTAGGAATTGCTCTCTTTCTTGGAAATCCTATATCATGCCATTAGAGTATACTTATGGTGTGCCTTTTCATTTAATCCTATTGTTGTGGTTATAGGAAAAATGAACACCTGAAGGAATGCGGCTCGGAGACTTGAAGAGGAAATTGCCAATGCGGGAGCTCCTCCCCGTGGCAGACAAATTCCTCCACTTGAAAAAAAATGCTAATATAGAGCAAGCACCAGCTATCCTCCTTCTTTGACGGATGAAAATATAAGGACCGCTCTTATTCAAATGGCCCAAGCTATCACCACTAAAGCACAAGAGGCCACGTCTCAAGGCCAAGCTGTGACGGCCCAAGCAAATCGGGAGGTTGTACCCCGTCCTCATCAACAAGCCACTACTATGTCTTCCCGTCTAAGGGACTTCACTCGAATGAACCCTCCTACTTTCTACGGGTCTAAGGTTGAGGAAGACCCCCAAGAATTCATCGATGAGGTATATAAGATACTTTTGGCTATGAGATTTTCCACAAGTGTAAAGGCCGAGTTGGCCACTTATCATCTTAAGGACGTGGCTCAAGCATGGTTTGTGCAATGGAGATATAATAGGTCTTTTAGAGGTGGTCCATTGACTTGGGTGATTTTCAACATAGTTTTTCTAGATCGGTTCTTTTCTAGGGAGATGAAGGAGGCTAAAGTGATGGAGTTCATCAACCTTCGCCAAGGAGGTATGAGTGTTCATTAATACTCTTTCAAATTCACTAAGTTGTCTAAATATTCTCCTTATTTGGTTTCCAATCGTAGAGATGCAATGTTCCACGTTGTGACGGGAGTGTCGAATGATTTGCATTAGGAGTGTCATTTGGCTATGCTACACGACAACATGAACATTTCTCGTCTTATAGTTCATGCCAAGTATGTAGAAGAGGCGAGGGCTAGGAGGAAGAATAATGATGCTAAGAGGGCAAGATCTTTTGGTGGAGGTTCTTCAAAGAATAGGCTTAAGATACAAGACAAGCCTAGATTTAAGAAGCGAGTTTCAAGTCAAGTCCCTTCCAAGTTCCCAAAAGCTGGTGGTGATAGGGTGTCTAACCCTAAATTCAAGAAGGGAAAAGGAACTAATTCACCAACTGAGAAGCCAACTTGTGGAAAGTGTGGCAAGAAGCACTATGGTGATTGCCTTAAGGGGACAGATAATTGTTTTTGTTGTGGTAAGAGTGGGCACAAGGTTAGGGATTGCCCTAATGTGAGAAGTCAAGACAGGGGTAGTGGTCAAGCTCAAGCAAGTGGTTCTAAAGAGGCACCAAAGAAGAACCACTTCTATGCTCTCCGCTCTAGGGGTGAGCAAGAGACTTCTCCGGTGACTGATAAGTTGGAAGTCTTCTCTATTGATGTATATGCCTTACCTGACTCGACGCTACTTTATCCTTTGTTACTCCTCTAATATCCAAAAAGTTTGATATTTTACCCGATATTTTGCATGAACCTTTTATAGTATCTACTCAGGTGGGTGAGCCGGTTGTTGCAAAAAGAGTATATAAAAATTGTCCTATAATGTTGCCGAATAGAGTTTCTTATGTTGAACTAGTAGAACTTGATATGCTTTATTTTGATGTTATATTAGGTATGGATTGGTTGCATGCTTGCTTTGCTTCTATTGATTGTAGGACAAGGGTGGTGAAGTTTAATTTTCCAAATGAACACGTTGTAGAGTGGAAGGGGGGAAACTCTATTCCTAGAGGTCGTATCATCTCTTGTTTAAAATCATGAAAAATAATCTCTAAAGGTTGTTTATACCATATTATAAGAGTCCAAGATCTAGACTCCGAAATTCCTCCCATTGAGTCAGTCCCCGAAGTGAGTGAATTTCCGAAGATTTTTCCTAATGACCTTCCCGGTATTCCTCCCAAACGGGAAATTGATTTTGGTATCAATTTGCTACTGGACACAAATTCCATTTCAATTCCTCCTTATCGGATTGCTCCGGCCTAATTGAAAGAGTTGAAGGCCTAACTCAAAAATTACTAAACAAAGGCTTCATGTGACCTAGTATTTCCCCATGGGGTGCTCTAGTTTTGTTTGTGAAGAATAAGGATGGGTCCTTAAGAATGTGTATTGACTACCACCAACTCAATAAAGTCACCATTAAGAATAAGTATCCTCTTCCTCGGATTGATGACTTGGTCGATAACTCCAAGGGGCGAGCTACTTTTGAAAAATTGACTTGAGATCGGGGTATCACCAACTTAGGGTAAGAGGAGAGGATGTAGAAAAGACGGCCTTTCAAACTAGATATGGGCACTATGAGTTCTTGGTAATGTCTTTCAGTCTCACTAATGCTCTGGCAGCATTTATGGACCTAATGAATAGAGTGTTTCGAAATTACTTAGATTCACTTATCATTGTCTTCATTGACGATATCTTGGTATATTCGAAGAATGAGGGTGATTATATGGTTTATTTGAGGGTGGTATCGCAAACCCTTAGAGAACATCAATTATTTTCCAAATATAGCAAGTGTGAGTTTTGGTTGAGGTCGTGACATTTCTTGGTCATATCATCTCTAGTGAAGGAGTTGAGATTGATCAAAGAAAAATGAAGGGGGTCAAAAATTGGCCTAGAACTTTGACTCCAACAGATATTAGGCATTTCTTGGGTTTAACAGGTGATTATCGAAGGTTCGTGGATGTTTTTGCGTCCATTGCGTCTCCTTTAACTACTTTGACCCAAAAGAGTAAGAAATTTGAGTGGTTGGAGGCATGTGAGAAAAGTTTCCAATTGTTGAAGGATAGACTTACTTTCGCTCCTCTGTTGACCTTACCGGAGGGTACAAAGGGGTTTGTTGTGTATTGTGATGCATGATGTGTGAGTTTAGGGTGTGTTCTTATGCAACATGGGAAGGTGATAGACTATGCTTCTAGGAAACTTAAGGTACATGAGAGAAACTATCCCACTCATGACCTTGAGTTAGTGACCGTGGTGTTTGCCTTGAAGATATGGAGCCATTATTTGTACAGTGTGCATGTTGACGTCTTTACCAACCATAAGAGTCTCCAATACATGTTTACCCAAAAGGAGTTGAATCTCCTGCAAAGAAGGTGGTTAGAGTTGTTGAAAGATTATGACATAAGTGTCCTCTATCACACCGGTAAGGCTAATGCGGTTGCGGATTCTCTAAGTCGTATGAATATGGATAGTGTATCCCACATTGATGAAGCCAAGAAAGACTTGTGAGGGATGTACATAGGTTGGCTAGGTTGGGGGTAAGATTAGAAGATTCTTCGGATGGTGGTTTCTTGGTCCATGATAACTCCGAGTCATTGGTCGTTGAGGTGGAGTCCAAGAAACGCCTTGACAAATCATTAATGGAGTTTAAGTAAACAGTCCTCGGTAAGATTAATGAGGCATTTTCCCTAGGGGGATGGTATTTTAAGGTGCCAAGGGAGATTACGTGTTCCCAAGGTAGATGGGTTAAGGGACCGGATCCTTGAAGAATCCCATTGGTCCCGCTAATCAATACATCTGGGTTCGACAAAAATGTACAATGACCTTAGGGAAATTTATTGGTGGGAAGGTATGAATAAGGACATAGCGGAGTTTGTCTCTAAGTTTCCAAATTGCCAACAAGTAAAAGCCGAACATCAAAAGTCGGGTGGCTTACAACAAGAGATCCAAATTCCTACTTTGAAGTGGGAAGATATTAATATGGATTTTGTAGTGGGTTTACCTCGGACTCAAAGGTCATATAATCCTATATGGGTGGTTGTGGATAGGTTGACTAAGTCCTCTCGCTTTATTCCCATCAAGTCTACTTATTCGGCGCAAGATAATACTAGGATCTTCATAGATGAGATTGTGTGTCGGCATGGTATTCTGTTATCCATCATATTGGATTGGGGTACACAATTCACATCTAGGTTTTGGAGGTCATTCCGAAAACGGTTGGGTACTAAGGTGAAGTTGAGTATCGATTTTCATCCCCAAACGGATGGTCAAGCGGAACGCACTATCAAAACCCTTGAGGATATGCTTAGGGATTGCATTATTGATTTTTAAGGGAATTGGGATAAACATTTTCCTGGTGGAGTTTGCTTAAAAATATAGTTTTAATTCATCTATTTCCATGGCTCCCTATGAATCCTTGTATGGTAGTAGGTGTAGGTCTCCTATTGGATGGTTTGAAGTGGGTGAGCCTTCGCTTTTTGGTCTCGATTTGGTTTATAAGACTTTAAAAAGGTTCATATCATAAGGAGACGGTTGCAAACGGCCAATAGTCGGCAAAAGTCTTATGCCGATTATAGGAGAAGGGATTTGGAGTTTGAAAAAGGTGATAAGGTGTACTTGAAAATTTCACCAATGTAAGGGGTGGTAGATTTTGCAAGAAAGAGAAGATGATTCCTCGTTATCTGGGTCCTATGAAATTTTGCAAAGGGTTGGTAAGGTTGCCTATGAATTGAAACTTCCTAGTGAATTGACTTCGGTTCATCTGGTTTTCCATGTGTCTATGTTGAAAAAGTGTATTGGTGATCCTGAGTCAATTCTTCCTATTGAGGGCCTTGGTTTCAAGGATAACCTCTCTTATGAGGAAGTTCCGGTTCAAATTCTTGATAGGCAAGTCAAGAAGTTAAGAAATAAAGAAGTGATTTCCGTAAAGGTGTTATGGAGGAATCACCTAGTTGAGAGTGCATCATCGGAGGCCGAGGCCGACATGAAGTCCCGTTACCCTCATCTTTTTTATAATTAAGGTTACTAATTCTTTTTAATAACATAAATATGACTAGGAATTAAAGTTTCATGATTTTTGGTGAAGTTTTGCAAAAATGTGCATTTTGAGTTGCATTACAGTGGAGTAGTACATTGGAACTTGAATTTTTTTTTGGTTTGTTTGAGTTATGTTGTGGATTTTGACATGGTGAGTCTTAGCGAAAAGTTATGTGACCTATTGATAAGTTGAACTTTGTTCTCATGTAATGTATATTGAGCTCATGTATGTTGTGAGGACAAAATGTCTCATGATGACGTATTTGAGCCTTATGTGTGGTAATAGGAGTTTTGAAATAGACTTGTAGAAATGATATGATTTATGTTGATTTGATATTGTTGATTGGTTGGGCTACTAGTCTTGAATCTTTTCATTCCTTCAAAGGAATTTAGTGTCATTCAAAGACAAATATTCCTAAGGGGGGGGGGGATAATGTAACATTTTGAAAATCAAAGACTTGTCGTAGAGCCTAACATAGGTGTCTTGAGGTCTAGAAACTGTTTTAGGACTATAATAATGAATATAGGTCATTTAGGAGGATAAGAAACCAAAACGCCCAAAAACGTCCATGACGTTTGGAAATATGGTTCAAGGACATAATAGCGTGCCTCAACTTCTTTGACTAGCTCTTGGAGTCAAAAATTCATGAAATTAGGTGGGACGGTGTTCAACATGTGTTTAAGATGATTCGTGGTCGAAATGTTCGGGTACGACTCCCCTAGGATCAACCAAGGGCCCTTCTGGAGGACCCTTGCACGTTGGTGTCAACACTGCCTAGGCAATGTGCAACCACGAGAGGACAACGACGGTCCGTATGCGGAACGATGGCGAATCGATGCCAATCGTCATCCCACACTTATCCAAAATGTGTCAAAACCTCAGATGCACAGTCTCTGACAGAGACGAGGGTTGTGCAGCACGGAAGGCACAGTGCCCGTCGACTCACAGACGGACCGTCGATCGGGGTTCCGTTTGTGAGGGTCAAAAGTTCCTGCACGTTTTAAATTAAGTTCATTACAATATTAAGGGATCTAGGGGTTATTTAGGGATTAAAGGAAGGTTAATTAACTAATTTAACCCCTCATATAAAGACCCCAACCCCCATTAATCTAAAAATAACTCACAAAATAAACTCTATTCCTTCTCTCTTCTTTCTCTCTCTATTTAAAGACACCATTGAAGACAAGCTAGGGGGAGGTTTCGGGGGCTGTAAAGGGAAAATTTCACAATCAAATATTCATCAAACGTTGAGGTATGAGATCAAATTTACATTTGAGACTCTTTCCTCAAAAGGTTCCTTCAAAATGAATTTCAACAGTTGGGTATTCAAGTGGGTTTCACTCAATTTCGAATTTGATGTTATGAACTGACTTTTTTATGTTTCCTTTAGGGTATAATGGATATATTAACATGTATTTTAACTTTATTATGTTAATTGGTGATGGTTTGACCTAAATTGAAGAGTGTGATCCTTAACCTTTAACCCTAAGTTTGATCTTGATGTAAATTGGATTGTGATTGATTCAATTGTCTTGATTATGGGTTAAATCACCATTTAATGATGCCGTTACAACAATCATTTACAACTTAGAGTGAATTGTAGTCTTTAATGCTAGTCTTGAGAAGATGATCTAGGTTAGAAGGTGAATTGACCTAGGCATCTTATTTTAAACTACGATCTAGTATTAAATTGTGCTATAGTGTTTATTCTAGTCTTGTTATCATGTTGTATATTGAATTATGATGTTGAACATTGGATTAAATTGAGGTTTTATGGTGAGGCCTAGAGGATGAACTATGAGGAAGACTTGGTAAGTCTTAGAATCTCTATCTTTAATTCCAATTGTGATTAATTGTGTTAAGTCATGATGTTATATTGGAGTATGCCTTGTATTACGATTGATAGGATGGTACGATGTTGAATTCAAATGTCTTGACTATGTTGCGAGATTGATTAAGGTGTATGTGATATAAGGATGGTGATGACTATCAATGTGCCTTATTATGCTATGAAATGCTAATGTGTAACCTAACTCATATGAATTGTGATGAAAGGACTTATACTCATACAATTCGTACTGATTATATTGATGATGATAATACCTATGACCTAAACTACGTTATGATTGATAATTAAAGGCTTAAAGATATTTCAAAAGGAGACTCTAGCTTAGCACCAAGTGAACTAGATTTAGGAGTGTCTCTTCCCACATAGGGAAGCTAGGAGCACTAAAGTACTCTTGAGATTGGAGACTACAATGCGTGGAGCATAAAGAGGTTGCCAACTATATCTCCTAGTTCTTGAACTATGTTGCCCCCATAGGAATACTAGATAGTCGATCCATGTAGTTGCAATGTTTTATGTTTTGGCGCTACCTTAGCAAGTTGAACGCCTTCTTTTGGTGTAGGGTTTTATGGCACCAGATTCCACACTAGCTCATGTGGTCTATGTCGGTTAGGGCAAGATTTTCCCAAAAGGTAAAATAAATTAAAGAATTGAATTCTAACTAGGATAACCTAAGGGGTCTAGCTTAGTCTAGGTAGGGGTATGGGACTCTACCTATGCATTGCACTAGTTAGCCTTGAAGGGCGTCGTTGGAGGATGTTCTTAAATATTTTTATGTTATGATTATATATGATATGTAAATGATGAACTTGCATATTGTTAATACTGTATTTTTATTACTTCACTTATGAGTATGTGATGGATTATATTGTTAAAGTAAGATGAGATATATATCTAAATGTTATATTATGTGGAGTTGGACATTGGTTATTGTTTCTTGTTGAGGTTACTTGATTGAGTAAGGTTATGGGGATTTGCTTGGTCATTGCACTTGTTGACTTGATAAGGTTTCATGAGTATATTTCTCACTTATTATGATATGATTAACTCTTATTCATACGTGTGATGTTATTCCTTGATGATAGGGTTGTGGTAAATCATGGGTTCAAGTATGTTGGGATAAATATTACTTGTTTGAGTTACTAAGCATGTTTGGTTGATTGGTATGACTTGTTTGGTATTATGCATGAGACTTTTAAAAGGGTAAAATGGCATGTTTTGACTGAATGTCCCTTTTATAGCATGTTTTGTTCTTATATGTGCATATGGTCTCATACTTAGTACGTGTGGAGTACTAACCCCATTTTTTTCCCTTTTCCCAAACATGTTAGGTTCTGGTCGTTGAAGGCTCATTTGTGATGACTTGAAGAAGGCTTGGATATTCTCTATCATCCAAGTGCGTAGGTCCTCACTTTCCGAGGGCGATGCCAATATCTTTCTTATGAAGTTGCTTTGTTTTTCTAAGACTTTTCTATTCATTCCACTTTCATTTGAGGACTTATATAAGCCTATATGAGGCTTCCTTACATTTGATGTAGGGCTATGCCCAAATTGGTATGATCGTTTAGATGGTATGAATTGAGACTATCTTTCTATCTTATATATATGTATGTGCAATAAGAGTAGAAGGCTATGTAACCTTCCTATACGAAGGATTTATGTATACTCCATACGGCTGTATTACGTGTATGTAGAGGTCTATGTAAACCTCCAAGTTGATGTAATGAAAAGTTTTAATTTTTCCGCAAATTTCAACCTATGAATGTAATGACATGAGAGTAAGAGGCTAGTCTTAGTCCTTTAAGAGGACGCCAACGCCGGTTACATCTAGGGGGTAAACCCTTATGTGACATTGTCCCCCTATTATGTTATGCTTCGTCGTATTACTAATTTATAACTTAAGAAATTCTGGGAAGGTAAAAATTAGAGTGTGACGGGGTGTACAAGACTAAGAAAGCTAAAACTATATCCTCTATTTGGGCTGGTAAATTAATAGAGCAGGGTTGTTTAGCCTATTTGTCTCATATTAGAGATGCTGAGATTGAGGCTCAATCTATTGAGTCAATTCATGTGGTGTCCAAATTAACTGAAGTGTTTCCTAATGACAATCTTGGTATACCTCCGGATAGAGATATAATTTTTTGCATATATTTAGAGCTGGGTAGGCGCCCATCTCTATTCCTCCATATCACATGGCTCTGGCAAAATTAAGAGAACTTAAGGCTCAAATCCAAAAGCTTCTTAATAAGATACTTATTCGCCCTAATGCTTCCCAATGGGGTGCTCTAGTTTTGTTTGTTAAGAAAAAGGATGGTAACATGAGAATGTGAATAGATTAGCGGCAATTAAATAGTGGTACTATTTGGAACAGGTATTCCTTGCTCCAAATGAATGACCCCTTTGACCAATTGGAAGGGGCAACATTTTTCTCTAAGATATATCTAAGATTTGGTTACCATCAATTGTCAATTAGGCCTGAGGATGTGCCCCAGATGGCGTTTAGAACTCTTTATGGGCATTATGAGTTTTTTTTATGTCGTTTGGAATGACTAATATACCTACATCATCATGACTTTGATGCATGGGGTGTTCAAACCATTTTTTGATTCATTGGTGATAGTATTTATTGATGATATTTTGTTATAAGAAGTGAAAAAGAGTATGCCAACCATCTTCATACTTATTTGGGTGTTCTTGTGAAGCAAAAGTTGTATGCTAAATTTTCTAAGTTTGAATTTTGATTGAAATCGGTTGCAATTTTGGAAAATGTAGTTTCAAGGGAAGGTGTAATGGTATATCCTCAAAATATTGAGGCGCTTAAGAATTGGGTTCGGCCTAGTTTTGTGACAGAAGTTAGGACTTTTGTGAGCCTCGCTAGCTATAATCGTCGATTTGTTAAGAATTTTGCCTCCATTTTTACTCACTTGACTAATTTTACTAAGAAGAAGATGTCATTTCAATGCAGTGAAAATTGTGTTGAGAGATTTGAAAAGCTCAAGATTTTGTTGACCACCACACTCATTTTAGCATTACCAGTTGAAGGTATATATTTTATCGTTTACTGTGATGCTTCATATTCTAGTTTAGGTGTTGTGTTTATGCAGAGTAAGAATGTTATAGCTTATGAATCGCGTCAATTGAAGGTGCATGATAAGAATTACACAACACATGATTTATACTGGCAGCGTTAGTTTTTGCTCTTAAGATTTGGCAACATTACCTCTCTGCTTTAAGTGTGAAGTGCTTACCGGTCATCGTACTTTGCAACATGTGATCACTAAAAAGGATCTGAATTTGAGATAGAGAATATGAATGGAGTTAACAAGTATTATGATGTGACCATCCAATACCATTGGGGTAAGGCCAATATGGTGGCAGATGCCTTGAGTCAAAAAATGGTAAGTATAGGTATCTTTGCTTATTTGAGTGCAACCAATGGACCTTTTGCCAAAGAAATTCGCACCTTAGAGTCCAACTACATGCAGTTGTGCATCTATGAAACAGGCAAAGTGTTAGCTAGTATTTAATTTAAGGGTTCCATATTCATTGAGGAGATCAAGGACAAATAATTTGAGGATGAAAATTTGAACGAACTCAAAGAGAAGCTGGGAATAGTAAGACACAAGAGGCCCCTCTTGATGCAGATGGTGTACTTAGTCTAAAAGGGAGAATTTTTGTTCCTCAAGTTGATAACTTATTTCAAAAATTGTGGGAAGAATCTCATAGTTCACGATATTCTATTCATCCGGGTGTGACAAAGATATATAGAGATCTGAAGAAATTTTATTGGTGGTCAGGTATGAAAAAAGACATTGTGGAGTTTGTCGCTAAGTGTCAAATTTGCCAACAATTGAATATCAGCTTCAAAGGCTGCTAGTTTTCTTCAAAGAATGTTAAATCCGGAATAGAAGTGGGAAATAGTAGCCATGGACTTTGTTGTTGGTGTTCGTCAATCTTTGGGGAAGTTTGATTCTAATTGGGTAGTGATTGATAGATTGACTAAGTTAGTCAATTTTATTCCGGCAAGGATTGACTATAGTACTTGTTACACTCCGAAAGTTTTATGGCTTAGTGTAGAGCCTTACCTGAAAAAATAATCCTTAAAAAGTGTTTCTAAGATTAAAAAGGTAATAAACTCAATTAGGAAGGGTAAGAGTCAAAACATCAATAAACAACCACGACGTCCGAAGACTAGTGAAACTGAGATAGTGTGCCTTGGTGTGTTTCAAGGGGTTTAAAGAGTCGGATTGAAGTCAAAATTCGTGAAAGATTTGAAATACATGTTATAGTGTGTTTAGGGTCGAAACTTCCGGTAGTGAATCCCCAAGGACCACCCTAAGGGTCCTTGAGGAGGACCCTACATTTGACCCTTAAAAATGCCTTTTGGCAATGTGCTGCAACCACGAGGACAAACGATGAGCCGTCGTTTGAACAATGCTCTATCGTTTGGTGTCGTTGGTTGATACTTAGTCTCAACACCAAAAGGCTCCCAAAATAAACATTGAACTAAACAAAGTTGACAAGTATGGTCCGTGGTTTGGTCTATGCGCGGTAGACAGGGTTACGTCGTTTATAACCCTACTTCACTGCCCAAATTCGATTAAGCTAAGTGAAATTAGTGAATTAATTAATTAGTGATTAAGAGGTGGTAAATAGTTAGTTGCATACTATAAAAGGATTATAACGTCTTAAACTAACCTAACACCTTATAATTTCTCAAACCCAATTAGCTCTCAGTTTTCTCTACTTTCTCTCTCTATCCCTAAGACCCCCCATTGAAGACCAAAGTTTCATTAGAGATTCAAGATAAAAGTTTTATTCAACTATCCTTCAAGGATTAACAAGGTAGGGAAGCTATTCACTCTTGTGATCCCTTTCCCAAGAGGCTCTTCAAAGATTTGATTTCAAAGATGTCTAAAATTATGGTTTTCATCCAATTTCGTGGGTTGTCTTTAAAATTGGTTTAATATGATATTGAATTGAATAATATTGATATATTATGATTTTTTATTGTAGATTGTTTTAGTTCTTTATTCTTTGACCTAGTTTCTCTAAAGTGTCATGAATGACCCTTTTTCCCTAACCCTAACTATGAATTAGGTTAATAGATGATTAGAGATGTTGGAATTGAATGTGTTATTGATTAAATAACTATTATATGATGACGATGATTGGATTATTAGATAAATGTTGCGGAATTGAGGGTAAGATCTTGAAGGAGATTCTTGGAAACCATAGGTAAGACTTCAAAGATCATGACTATCCTATTATGTTGGTGTTGGCCTATACTTGATGTTGTTATTCAATTGAAGAGTAAATGATGATGCTATGAATGTATGATTAGGCTATGATTATGTTGAGTGTGAGATCATGATTAAGTAAGGTTATGGAGGGTTGAAAGGAATTCTTTTCTACTTCTTATTAATGTGATTATGATATGATGTATTTCTCACATTGTGATGGTTTAGTGATGAAAAGATGTTCTTATCCTAGAACTAATGAGATAATGATTTGATTATACAAGGGGTTAGTCTCCTATTACCTATATTAAGAATTGATGATTGACAAAGACTTAAAGAGACTTCAAAAAAGCACTTAAGCTTAGAACTGAACAAACTAGATATGAGAGGTGTCCCTTCCAAAGATCTGAAGAGGGAAGGTAGGTTCACTATTGTTCTCATGACATGGAGACTACAGTGCAAGTGTGCATAAAAGGGTTTCTTGCAAATCTACTAGTTACTTAACCATGTGCTTCCATAGGAAGAGTAGCTAACGGATCCACCTAAAATACTATGTTCATGTATGGTTCACGATATATCGGTGTATGGTTTCATGACACTAGATTTAATGTTAATATCACATGGCCTATTGTTGGTTATGACGAATGTTTCCAAAAGTAAAATGAATGAATGAAATTAATAAATATGGACACAAACTAGGGAGACTCAAAGCATACTTCTTAGTGTAGGTAAGGGTATGAGACTTTACCTATGCATTGCACAAGTTGGCCTTGAGGGGAGTCCTAGTAGGAGTTCGTGTTCACTTATGTTATAATGAAATGTATAATGTTGCTCTTATATGATGTTGGTTTCATTTGATGATCATGATATTGGTCTAAATTGCTAGGTTTAATTATGACTGCACATAATGTTGTGTTATATGAAGTAAAGGAATTACTTATGGTTTCTTCTCTAGTTTACTTGATTCTATGGGGTTATGGAGCTTCACATGAGCATTGCACTTGTAGGCTTGGTATGGGATTGTGAGTAAGGGTCGCGTATGCTTTAATGATATGAACTTTAGAATATGAAAGGTTGATATGACTTTATGATGATATTGTTCTTGTATATGAATATGAACATGTCTTACTGTTGTTATGATCATTGGCTTGTATATGCTTATGAATTTTCATAATGGCTTACCAAATGACTTAGAATGTTTTTAAAGAAAAGGTCCCTTTTGTGCATGTTTTTAAAGGTTTCAATTGTATATGTTTCCATACTTGGTACAAATGGTTTGTACTAACCCATATTCTTTATACTTCTACAGTTATGTAGATTCGGGCCATTGAAGAGCTTTCAAGGCCATTTACATTTACAAGGAAGACTTGGGATACTTTTCCCAAGTTATTGGTGATTCCTCAAGTCCGAGGATGATGCCACTTTTCTAGCTTTATTTGTATTGACTATGTCTAAGACAATTGTTCTTTCCCTATATTTTAAGACATTGTTGTAAGCCTATTTGAGGCATATTATAATAGTGTAAGGGCTATGTCCCAATCTTTATAATTCTCTAGTAAATGGTTATATGTGAGACAATATTAGACTACTTTAATGGATTTGACTATGTTACTAAACGAGCAATCTATGTAAACTTCATATGAGATAAATGGGATGTCTAAGTATACTTCTTATGCAAAAGTTTTTAGTTTTCCGCATTTTCTCTCCTATGATATGCCATGATGTATGCTAAGGGTTAGTCTAAGTCTTCTTCGAAGATGAAGACGCCGATTACATCTAGGGGGTTCTCCCCGGTCGTGATAAACTTTGTATTAGAGCATGAGATTGAGTAACCTTAGGATTGATGTCTCACTAGGCCACGTCTATGTAGACTCTTGTTCATAATTGTGAAGTGTGCTACACTTATGAATGAGAAGATATGTGATGCTTAGGAACTTCAAATAATCTTGGTATTCCTATGTCATGCCTCAAAAGTCTTAACTCTATGTGTCCTTTTCATTTAACCATTTTATTGAAGTTATAGGCTATGACTACTATAAGGGTAGGTGCAAGAAGGGTTGAAGAAGATATTGCTAATGCGAGAGCTCCTCCCCAAGACAACCAAGATCCTCCACAAGGCAATCAAGCTCCTTTTCAAGAATAATTTTATTGAAAAGTGACCAAGCTTCGGTCAATCATCCAGCTATGACAGATGGAGAGATAAATTAGGCTTTTCGAAGTTTGATTAAGCTATGACTACTCAAGATCAAGCCGTAACCACTCAAGTTTAAGCCATGGTGGCTCAAGAAAACCTTGAAGTTGGATCCCGTGTGAACTAAAATGCTAGTATTATAGCTTTTCACTTGAGGGACTTGACTAGGATGAATCCTCCAATGTTCTTTGGGTCTTAGGTTAAGAAAGACCCCCAAGACTTTCTTGATTAGGTCTACAAGATCTTGTATGCTATGGGGGTGAGTTAAAATGAGAATGTCGAGCTACCCGCTTATTAACTCAAGGATGTGGCTCAAACTTAGCATACTCAATGGAGGGACAGTAGGGCTTTGCGTGCAGGTCCCGTGTTGGGAGGTTTTCAGGAGCGCATTTATTGATAGTTTCTTTCCAGGGGAAAAAAGAGAGAGTAAAGTGGAAGAGTTCATCAACCTTCATCAAGGAGGTCTTATTGTACTAGAGTACTTTTTAAAATTCCTTAAGTTATCTAAGTATGCCTCTTCTTTGGAGTCAAATTCGAGAGATGAAATGAACGGTTTTGTGATGGGAGTGTTTAATGATCTAGTGGAGGAGTGTCGTTTGGCGATGCTTCATGACAACATGGACATTTATTTTTTGATGGTGCATGCTCAGCAGGTTGAAGAGTGTAGGCTTAAGAGGAAGATTAGGGATACTAGGAAGACAAAGTCTTATGAAGGAGGTACTTCTAAGGGAAGGTTGGAAATTCAAGACAAACCTATTTTCAAGAAGTGGTTCATAAACCAAGTTCCTATTAATTTCACCAAGGCTCGTAATGATTGGGTGTCTAATCCTAGACCCCAAAGGGGAAGAGGTGGTGATTCACCAAGTGAGAAACCTACTTCTATCAAATGTGGTAGAAAGCATGTGGGTGAATGTCTAGTTGGAAAGGATAATTTCTTTGGTTGTGGAAAGAGTGGCCATAAGGTGAGGGATTGTCCTATGGTAAAAGGTAAAGTAAATGAAAATATCCAAGATCAAGCAAACGGTCCTAGTTCTAATGCTTCTAAGAATAACCGCTTTTATGCTCTCCTCTCTAGGGGTAATTGAGAGGATTCTCCCGGTGTTGTCACCGGTATGTTACGAGTCTTTTCCATTAATGTCTATGCAGTATTAGATACCGGTGCAAATTTATCTTTTGTAACTCCTTTAATAGCCGTGAAGTTTGATGTTTTACCCGATGTTTCGATTGAACCTTTTTTGGTTACTACCCGGGTGACCAACTCCGTTATTTCTAAAAGAGTCTTTAGGAGTTGTCTTAAATTTTTGTCCAATAGAGTTACATTGTCGATTTGGTAGAGCTTTATATGTTGGATTTTGATGTCATATTGGGGATGGATTGGTTATATGCTTGTTTTGCTTCTATTTATTGTAGAACAAGGGTAGTCAAGTTCCAATTTTCTAATGAACCCGTCTTAGTATGGAAGGGGGAAACTCAATCCCTAGAGATCGAATCATTTCATGTCTAAAATCTTGTTGTAAGATTACTGATAAGGTATGTCTCTATCACATTGGAGGGTCAAGGACCTAGATTCCGAATCTCTTCCATTAGAGTCGGTCCCCATAGTGAACGATTTTTCCAGAAGTCTTTCTCGATGACTTGCCCGAAGTTCCTCCTGAACGGGAAATAGATTTCAGCATATATTCATATCATGATACGAAACCTATTTCAATTCCTCCTTATCGGATGGATCCGGCCGAGTTGAAAGAGTTGAATGTTCAACTCAAGGATTTGCTTGACAAGGGTTTTATTCAACCAAGCATATCCCTATTGGGCACTCCGGAATTATTTGTGAAAAATCAAGATGGGTATCTGAAAATGTGAATTTACTACCAACAATTGAACAAGGTTACAACAAAGAATAGGTATCCTCTCCTTAGTATCGATGATTTGTTTGATCAACTCCAAGAAGTGAGTTACTTTTCGTAAATCAATCTGAGGTCGGAATATCACCAACTTAGGGTGAGAGGTGAGGACATCCCTAAAATGGCTTTCCGAACTAGGTATGGCCATTATGAGTTCCTAGTCATGTCTTTTGGGTTAACAAATGCCCCGATGGCTTTTATGGACTTTCTGAATAGAGTGTTTTGGAATTACCTTGATTCTTTTTTAATTTTCTTCATTGATGGTATCTTGGTATATTCTGAGAGGGATGATGAGCATATGGGCCATTTGAGGGTAGTATTGCAAGTCCTCAAGGAACATCAACTCTTTTCTAAATATAGTAAGTGTGAATTTTGATTGAGATCGATATTTTTTCTTGGTCACATTATCTCAAGTGAGGGTATAAAGGCCGATCCGAAGAAAAAAAAAGTGGTTAAGAATTGGCCTAGACTTTTGACTCCAACAAATATTCAAAGTTTCTTGAGTTTATCCGGGTATTATAGGATATTTATTTATGGATTTGCATCTATTGCTTCTCCTTTGACAACACTAACTTAAAAGAAAGTTAAGTTTGAGTAGGCGGAGGCTTGTGAAAGAAGCTTCCAAGAGTTAAAAGATAAGCTTACCTCTGGTGTTGACCTTACCAGAGGGTACCAAAGGGTTTGCAATGTATTGCGACACTTCTAGAGTAGGTTTGGGTTGTGTCTTTATACAACATGGTAAGGTGATAGATTATGCCTCTAGAAAACTCAACGTGCATCCGAAGAACTATCGAACTCATGACCTTGAATTAGCGGTCGTAGTGTTTGCTTTAAAAATATGGAGGCATTATCTATACGTGGTACATGTGGATGTATTTATCGACCACAAGAGTGTTCAATATGTGTTCACTCAAAAATAGTTGAATCACCGGCAAAGAAGGTGGTTGGAACTTTTGAAGCATTACAGCATGAGTGTCCTTTACAACCTCGACAAGGCCAATGTGGTTGCGGATGTTTTAAGTGAAATGACTATGGATAGTGTGTCTCATGTTGAAGAGAGTAAGAAAGAGATAGTGAAATATGTTCATAGATTGGCCTGGTTAGGTTTTCAGTTTGAAAATTCTCCAGAAGGTGGTTTCATGGTTCATCATAACTCCGAGCCATATTTAGTTGTTAAGGTGAAGTCTAAGCATCATATTGATCCTCTATTGATGGAGTTGAAGGAATCGGTTCTTAGCAATCTCAATGAATCATTATCTCAGGGAGATGGGGTACTTACGTACCAAGGTAGGTTGTGTGTACCGAATGTGGATATGACTTAAGAAGATCAATTTTGGAAGAATCTCATGGTTCCCGATATTCTTTTCATCCGAGTGCCACCAAAAGGTATCGTGATCTTTAAGAGGTCTATTGATGGGACGGTTTGAAGAGGGATGTAGCTGAGTTTGTGGCTAGGTGTCCTAATTGTCAACAAGTCAAGTTTGAACATCAAAGACCGGGAGGTTTAACTCAAGTGATGGATGTCCCTACTTGGAACTGGGAAGAGATCAATCTATAATTCGTAGTGGATTTGCCTCGAACACGTAGGCAAAATGATTCCATGTGGATGATTGTTGATATAGTGACGAATATGCGCACTTTATCCTCGTCAAATCTACCTATTCGGTGGAGGAATATTGTTGATTGTACCTTAATGAGATTGTGAGTTTGCATGATATCCCTTTGTCCATCATCTTGGATAGAGGTGCCCCATTCACTTGTCATTTTTGGAGGTCTTTTCAAAAAGGGGCTAGGTACTCAAGTAAAATTTAGTACCACTTTTCATTCTAAAATGGATGGCCAAGCGGAACATACCATCCAAACCCTAAAATACATGTTAAGAGCTTGTGTTATTAACTTCAAGGGTAATTGGGACGATCACCTACCGTTGATAGAGTTCTCCTACAATAATAGCTATTATTAGAATATTTATATGGCACCTTTTGAATCACTATATGGTAGGAGATGTAGGTCTCTTGTTGGGTGCTTTGAGGTTGGTGGGTTTTCACTTTTTGGTAGAGAGATAGTCTATGAGGCTATAAAGAAAGTTCAAATGATAAGAAATAGGTTTAAAAGAGTCTATAGTCGGCAAAAATTTTATGCCGACAATAAAAGAAGAGACCTTGAGTTTGAAGTAGGTGATTGGGTCTACTTGAAGATTTCACCCATGAAAGGGGTGATTGGTAAAAAGGGGAAACTTAATTTACAATATGTGGGTCCTTATGAGATATTGCAATGGGTAGGGAAAGTTTCTTATGAGTTGAAATTACCAATTGAATTAGCTCCGGTTCATCCGATATTTCATACATTTATGCTCAAGAATTGTATAGGCGAGCCAGTGACCATTGTCCCTATTTAAGGGTCAGGGGTGAATGAGAATCTTTCTCATGAAGGAGGTTCCAATTGAGATACTAGATTTTCAAGTCAAAATGTTGAGGAACAAAGAGGTTGCCACCGTAAAAGTCCTATGGAGAAACCATCTAGTTGAGGGTGCAACATGGCAGGCCGGGCCCGACATGAAGTCCCGCTACCCTCATATCTTTCCTCTTACTTCTAGTCAAAATTGAGGTTAGTAGTTTCTCTTAAAATAAAAATATCATGAATAATGTGAATTTGACTTGTTTTTCTAAGTATGTGCATATCTGTGTAAAGGTTCATGCTAAAATGAGTCTTAATGGAAAAAGATTTTGTGTTATACTTGCATGTATATGAAATGTGTGTAATTGCCTTTTTGAGATTGTACTGACATACCTTGATATTGTCTTGAGAAAAAGAAATTGCATGGTAACTCTTGATGTTCATGTTGAGCTCATGTTGAAATTGAGAAGGTAGTTCCTCATTATATGATATGAAATGATAAGCTCTTATGTGTGATAAATTGTGAATTTAGGTTCTATGTGTGATGCTTTATTTATGGTGTTGAATGGAGTTAAGTAATCCTCCTATAACTTGTGACTCATAATAGTTATATTCATGATGTTGTTGGTTGGGCTGCTAGTATTGTGTCCTTTTCTCTCCCTTTGAAAAGGTTAAAGTGTCATTACGGGATGAATGTTCCTTGGGGGGGGGGG
>NC_028637.1:73427548-73436002 GCF_001406875.1 Solanum pennellii | reverse complement strand
GGGGGGGGGGGGGGAATAATGTAACACTCTGAAAGTTTCATGACTTAGTCTAGAGCCTCACTTGATGAATTGATCCTTAAAACAATTTTTCTAAGCTTAAAATAGGTAATAAACTCAATTAGGAAGTTTTAGAGTCAAAACGTCAACAAATGACCACCATGTTCCGACACTAGTGAAATTGAGCTAGCGTGCCTTGGTGTGTTTCAAGGGGTTTTAAAAGTCGGATTAAAGTCAAATTTGGTGAAAAGGTTGGGAATACATGTTAGAATGTGTTTAGGGTCGAAACTTCAAGGTGCGACTCCCCAAGGACCACCCTAACGGTCCTTGAGGAGGACCTTACATTTGACCCTCAAAATTGCCTTTTTGGCAGTGTGCAACCACGAGGACAAACGACGAGCCGTCGTTTAAACGACGCTCCGTCATTTGGTGTCATTGGTTGACACTTAGCCTCAGAACAAAAAGTCTTCCAAAATAAGTCTCTGAATCAAACCACGATGACCCGTACTGCCAGTGGTTCGGTCTATGCACCGTAGACAGGGTTCCGTTGTTTGGAACCCCACTTCACTGCCCAAATTCGGTTAAGATTAGGGAAATATTAATTAGTTAATTTATTAATTAGTGATTAAGGGAGCCTAAATTAGTTATTTGGGTTCTATAAAAGGATTATAACAACTTAAACTAACCTAACACCTCTTAGTTTCCCAAACATAATTAACTCTCACTTTTCTCTACTTTCTCTCTCTCTATCCCAAAGACCCCCCATAGAAGACTAAAATCAAGATTCATTAGGACTTCAAGATTCAAGTTTTCTTCTACAATTCTTCAATTATTACCAAGGTATGGAAGCTATTCACTCATGGGATCCCTTTTCCCAAGAGGCTTTTCAAAGATTTGATTCCAAAGATGTCTAAAATTATGGTTTTCATCCAATTTTGTGGGTTGTCTTTAAAATAGGTTTAATGTGATGTATAATTTAATAATATAGATATTTTATGATTTTTATTGCTATGTTTTTGTAGTTCTTTAGTCTTTGACCTAGTTTCTCTAAAAGTGTCATGAATGACCCATTATCCCTAACCCTAACTATGAATTAGGTACATAGATGATTAGGGATGTTGGAATTGAATGTGTTAATTATTAAATTATTATTAGACGATGATGGTGATTGGATTATTGGATAAATTTTTTGGAATTGAGGTTAATATCTTGAAGGAGATTTTTGGAAGCCATAGGTTAGACTTCAAAGATCATGACTATCCTATTATGTTAATATTGGCCTATACTTGATAATTTTAACCATGACAATAATGATATAATTATTGCTTCAGGATATGTTCACCATATGATTGTGTCATGGAATATGTGATAGTACACAAAATTAGTTGCAAGCTCTAACGAGTCGTGCTATTACCAGAGGAATAATAGTGGGGTTGTAGTAAGTCTCAAAAGAAACTTTTTAAGTTTCGGATGAATTGAAAAGAAATATTGAGACTACAAATTATGAAATATTTAATATCTTTAAATTACTACAATCGAAGCGGGTTATAAATATTATCCATTTTTTCTCTTATTTGTTGCACAAAAACATAGGCATGCTGATGGAATCATATGCAAAAGTAAATTATATGTGTACTGAAATAAAGATCAATTGGCATGACCGGTTGACCATTCTGGTTTGCATATGATGCAAATTTAATTGAGAATTCATGTAGATTATATGATGAAGAAATAAAAGATTCTTCAAGAATTCTCATGTGTTGCTTGTTTACTTCATAAAATGATCATTATACCAGCTAAGGTTGGGATTATAATTCCCGGAAGTTTTGGAACATATAAAAAGGTGAAAATGGGCACATTCACCTGTCATGTTGATCATTTGAGAATATATGATAGATGCATCTATGCGATGATCACATGTGCGTTGTTGTCAACTTACAAATTGGTGTTTGTAAGGTTGTTTTCTCAAATTGTTAAATCAAGAGCACATCTCCAAACTATGAAATTATATTATTAATACTTGTTGATTTAGCATAAATTGTATGCCTCCTATTATAGCTAAATCATGGTTATGAGAACAAAACTCTCAGATAAGATTTGGTATGAGATAAATTTATTTAACATGTAGCAACACATGTATGCATCAAGCCAGCAAGGTTTCCCCAGTAAAATTGGTTCCGGATCAGGAACCATATAATTTTCATCTAAAATATTGAATGTGAGCTTATGATTTAAATTGCTCCACCACGCAAAAACATGAATTCTCAAATAAGATTTCGATTAATGTTAGATTTTCTAACATTAGGGGGAGAGATACTGACAGCTGAAAATTATTTATGAGGTTAATTATGAATTATCTGGTTCCCAGTTAAATAAATATGTGAACTTAAAGTTCAAGTGATAATTCATTTGCATAATGTTTCAAATCAATTGCCAGATAAATTTACTGACCCTATGATATAATTTAGCTGCAAATGCTCCAACCTGAAGTCCTTGAAGGACATAGTATATGATACGCGAAAGCGTAATAGACCAATCGGTTCCAAATATAGAATTCATTGAAGAAGGAGAGGAGCAAATGATCAATATGGTCATGATAATGAGGCAAGTGTTATAACAGAGCACCACGACATAACACTTCATAAAACCTTGAAAAAGGTTCAGGTACCTGAAAAATGAAGAGATCTCAATAATTTATGTCATATTGGAATCAATATCAAATAACCGTTGACAGTATCTTTGATATGAGGGAGATCTCGATTATATATATTGTGACGAGGACCTTGAGTTCAAATTTGTCATGCAGTATGGCTTGATAAATGGTTGGCCAAGTAAAATGCATACTTTAAGTATATTGTTTCACTTAGAAAAGTGATGTTTTGGACTGATAGTCTATAAATCAAGGTATAATGTCAGTGGGGTACAATAAATTATTATGCGATGGTATAATCGTAATATATCAAGTACAACTTGTGCCTTGGGGCATAAAGGCTTGTCACAAAATTCCTGACATTATTGGAGATGTTTTCTCCTATGGTGGATGCAATGAAGTTTGTTTTGATCTGGCCACATATGAAAAACTTGAATGATATAATGAATAATTGTCATGTCTAGCTAGATAATGAAGGTTATATGAAAATCCTTGAAGCAATCGAGGTGTCTGAATCATATAAAAGATTGAAGGAAACTTTTTCAATAAAGATTCAAGAATCCTGATATGGATTGATGTAATCAATGAAGAAAGTGGTACAAAAAAATGACCCTAATTGTCCTTGAATTATCATGAAAAGGTCAACATATGAATTTGTTATTATAATTGTGTATGTTGATGACTTGAACATTATTTGCACTCTTAAAGAGATTTTAAAAGTTGTTGAGTGTTTAAAATGGTGAAAAGGTCTTGGTAAGACAGAATGTTGTCTTGACCTACAGATTGATAATTTGACTAATGAAATATTTGTCCATCAATCAACATACACAGAAAAAATTTGATGCAATTTTATATGGATAAGTCACATTCATTGAGTACCCCAATGATTATGAGATCTCTTGAAATAAATGATGATTAATTTTGATCTCAAGAGAAGGATGAAAAACTTCTTGGTGATGAAACTCCATATCTTTGTGCAATCAGGGTACTAATGCATCTTGCTAACAATACTCGACCAGATATCTATTTTGCAATAAATTTATTGGCAAAATTCGATTTCTCCCCAACAAAATGACATTGAAATCGTGTTATATATACTTGAATATCTTTGAAGGACCATAGACATGGGGTCATTCTATTTCGAAGAATTCAAGTTAGAGCTGATTGGTTATGCAGATGCAAAATATTTATCTGATCCGCATAAAACACGAACTCAAGGACGCTATTTGTTTGCATGTTAAGGCACAATAATATCTTGGTTATCAATGAAGCAAATGTAGCTGATCACTTCTTCAAATCATACAGAAATAAAAGTTTTAGATGAAGCAAGTCGAGAGTGCGTCTGGTTGAGATCAATGACACACTATAATCAGGAAATATGTGGGTTTTCTTTGAAAAAGAATTTACCAATCACAATGTGCGAAGATAATCAACTGCAAATGAAAGTGTCCACAAGATGATTATTGATAAGCAAGTTTAATGATGCAACATCTTTGTGAACGTGATTTGATCACAAAGACATTGTCAATATCAATATTTGAGAAGCTGGTGTACAAGATTGGAGACATCATCGCAAAAAGATTAAGTTATGTTTTAATCAGGGGGAGTAAAATACGCGTTGCACTCTTTTTCCTTTGACCGAGGTTTTGTCCCACTGGGTTTTCTGGCAAGGTTTTTAATGAGGCAACAAATAAAGCGTATCGAAAGATATGTGTACTCCTTTTCCATCAATAAATTTTTTTCCCACTGGTTTTTTCTAGTAAGGTTTTAACGAGGCACATAATTTATGGACATTCAAGAGGGAGTGTTATAAATCCATTGAATAGTGGATTGTCCATTTGTTCTCTTCAATCATGAACTTATCTTATCATGTATCTACATTTCTAAGGTGACATGAACCTTAGTAGATAACTATGTACCTATTAATTGGGAATTTATTATGGTGACCTTTGGGAGTGAGACCTTAACACTATTAATTAGGTATCACTCACCATTTGAAATTCACATTTGAATAGAAGAAAAATTATCTTCTTCATCTCTATATCTTGTCTTCTTCTCTTTATAATTATATTGCTAGGAACTTGATTTAGTAACACGGTTTCTTTTTTTTTAAAATCATTATTTTTAATCTATTTTTACGTTTTGTTGCCCTTTTCATCTTTTTTTATTCTATATTTTTTTTCTATGTACATTTTGTTAACATTCTGTTTTTATTATTATTTTTAACTTTTTAGTTTAATATTTTTTTATGATTCATTCTTTTATAATTATTATTATTATTATTATTATTATTATTATTATTATTATTATTATTATTATTATTATTATCTTTTAATCTTATGTTTTTCTTTTAACAGATTTATTTATTATTTTTATTTTTATTTTTATTAAAAATTTCTAAATTATATTTATGTATCCTCTTAATAATATAACTCAATAATTTGAATTAAAGTGATAATCATCCTACTAGTATTCAAAAGGCAAATTATTCTCATCATAATAATATATTTAAAAAATAAAAAAGCATGTTCTGCATAGCCTTTCTAAACCACTTATGACTAAGCTTTAGTTTATATCCTAATCTGACAAGTCTATAAATATTCTTTAGTGAAAAACTAGGCTCCAAGAAAAGAACATTAACTATACAAAATTAAGTATCACGAAAACAATTTTGATATGAATTTTTCTAAAGGCCATAAGACAATAATAATAATAATAATATATAATACTCCTTTTATTTTTTATTTTTCTCATAGCAAGAAGCATTTTCGATTATGTTTTCCTAATCATTCATAAATTCTCAAAATAATCGCAACATACATCACAAATTGATATTACATAATAATAATAACATGAAATTTAAAGAACATTATATCATCGAAATCTAATCTCGTACAAGCAATCCACTTCAATCATGCGAGAATTTAGAGTTAACTTGCGTAAATATTGGTACAACAAAAATAATTTTAAGGATCCACGAACTTGGAACCACGAGCAAAACCTGTAACTCTAGATCTAATTCTCTAAAGAAAAATTGATTTTTCTTTGCTTTTGTTCTTGCCTTTTCTTTCTCTGTGTCTTTCATCTCAGTCTGTGTATATCTTTATTTCTGTATATTTTTTTCTCTATCATTTTCTGTGTATATTCTTTTTCTGTCTTTTTTCTTTACTGAGTGTGTATTTTATATTATAGTTTTGGGTGAGAGTCTGGTGCTAATTAAAAGGAAGGTGAGAGAGTAGGGAGTTTAGTTTAAAATTTAGTTGAGAAAATCAAGGTTGAGATAAGGGAAAAAAATAAAATAAACAAATAAACAATAATAATAATCTTTAACAAATCAAAATAACAAAACAAAATAAATAAGAAGAAAAAGAAAAGAATAAGTGTATTTTGAATTTTTCTTTTCTTTTCTTCTTCTTATTTTTTTTTTTTTGAAAAATCGTGCAAGAAGAATTTATAAAAAAATTGAACAAAATAAAAGAAACTAGATGGAGGAGGATTTTTAGGAAAATAAGATAAAGAACTTGAGGGTAATTAAAAACAAGGGTATGATAATTTGAATTTTTTAGGACTCTTTTCTTCTACTTTTTCATAGTATATACTATTATATTTATTTTTTTTGACTAATAAAAGTTGAAGAATTAAATAGATACATTAAATTCACAACATTTTTTATTATTAAACTTCAAATATAAATGAGCTTATAATTTACAATTTATTTTTTAATTTATTTTAAATATAACCATAATAAAATCGGTGTAATATCTTTATATTTTGGTCAAAAATTAGGTGTTTACAGTATGCCCCTCTTTGCTTGGAAACATGTAGAGTTTTCATGCAAAAACGTGAAAAATGCAACTAATTTTTACTAAAATATTTATCCCAAAATGTGAAAAATAAGTATAAGAAAAGTGGTTTGACTACGTCCTAACTATTTGAAAAACTACCTATCCTAAATTGATGATAAGGAGTCAGGTGTGGTTCCAATGAATTAGGTAGTCTAGTGAGGTTTTGTCGAGGTTCGGGTTCGTAGATCCTGTTATTACATTAAAAGGAAAAATAACGTGATCTTTTTTGCCTCGCCTGCTACTAGGAAGAGAGAGTCGTTGTCATTCTTTGCTTCGTTTCGAGAATCAACTGCACATGAATAGGCTCTTCCTTAGGCCTTCAAGGAGGAAGCAGCGGCTTTTTTCCAAAATTCCGGAGAAAATCAAATGAAATTCTTTTCGTAAGGCAAGAAAGTCGCCTAAGGAAAGTAGAAGTCTATGCACTCTAACCGAATCTTTGGGGAAGGATGGTGGTGAAAATTGGCCTTTTATTCTTCTCCTTTCTAAAGCAAAAAAGAATGTTATCATTCTAATCGTGACTTGAAAAGAAAGAAGAGAAGGAACTTACAGAAAGAGTGTAAGGAAAGATACAAAAGCATATTTACTCCAATAGTGTTGAGTCTTCATTTCGAATCTTCGATTATCATTTCACCCTCTTTGGTAGGTACATCGATTCCGAACTTTGATATGGACATCTACGTTTAAGACATGAGACTTTATGACTTGACTTCAGCCGTTGATGTTCTTTCACATGATATTCTTGAACTTCAAATTTGTGTACTACGTAGAAACCTGCACACTTTCAAATAAAACGAAACAAAATTTTCTCTCCAATTTGCACTAGGAAAATTACGCGAGTTATTTATGAATGTTATACAAGTCTATACTAAGCATAAAAATAATGTTTTTTTAAAAATAAATAAAAGAGAAATTTGTGCCCAAAATGCAACTATGGGTTCTCATGTCCTGTGAAGACATGAAAAATAAGATAGGGGTTATTGTGCCCTATATAAAATCAGGGGTTATTGTGCCTTGTGAAAACATGATAATAAAATCGGGGTTATTGTGCCCTATATGCAACCAAAGTTATTGTATCTTGTGAAGTCATCAAAATAAAAATAGGAGTTATTGTGCCCTATGAAGACATGAAAATAAAAAAGGGGTTATTGTGCCCTATATGCAACCAGGGGTTATTGTGCCCTGTGAAGACATTAAATAAAAATAGGATAGGGGTTAGTGTACCCTATTTACGACTAGGGGTTATTGTGACCTGTGAATAAATGAAAACAAAATAGGGTTATTGTACCCTATATGCAACCAGGGGCTATTGTGTCATGTGAAGACATGAAAATAAAATAGGGGTTATTGTATTCTATATGCAACCAGGGATTTATTGTGCTTTTTGAAGACATGAAAAAAATGAAAAAGGAGTTATTGTGCCTGTGAACACATCAAAAATTAAATAGGGGTTATTGTTTCCTATATGCAACCAGGAGTTATTGTGCCCTGTGAAGACATGAGAAAAAATGAATCGGGGTTATTGTGCGCTATATGCAACCAGGGGGTTATTGTGCCCTGTGAATACTTGAAAATAAAATAGGGGTTATTACGCCTTATATGCAAATAGGGGTTATCATACTCTGTGAAGACATGAAAAATGAAATAGGGGTTATTGTACCTTCTATCCAACTAGGGGTTATTGTGTCATGTGACTACATGAAAATAAAATAGGGGTTGTTGTCACCTATATGCAACTAGGGGTTATGGTGCCTATGAAGACATGAAAATAAAATAGGGTTGTTGTGCCCTATATGTAACTGGGGTTATTGTGCCCTGTGAAGACATTAAAATAAATAGGGGTTATTGTGCCCTATGAAGACATGAAAATAAAATAGGGGTTAGTGTGCCCTACATGCAATCAGGGGTTATTGTGCTCTATGAAAACATAATATATATATATATATATATATATATATATATATA
>NC_028637.1:73393566-73426092 GCF_001406875.1 Solanum pennellii | reverse complement strand
CCTAATTCTACGTGTCGGTTCGTGACACCCCCTCCACTACTCTCATCACTTTAGTTCATCAAGCCTTCTTTTATACCAAGGTATCATCAATCTCATTAACAAAGTAGATTAGGGTTTTTCAAGATTTAGGATTCAATAGCTTCATCATGCTTATTTTATCACAATTATATAATCACATTCATACAAGCATACAATTAAGCATATAGAAGGGTTTACAATACTACCCAATACATATCATTCGCTATTAAGAGTTTACTACGAATAACATAAACCATAACCTACCTCCACCGAAGATTTCGTGATCAAGGAAGGAAATCCTCAAAATCTTTGCTATCCTCTTCGTTTTCCTGTTCTCTTGATCGTTCTCCCTCTCCTATTCTTTCTATTTTTCTTATTCCAAAACCCTCTTTCTTTTACCCTAACTAGTATATAATTAAGTAAAAAAAAAGATGAATAAAATAACCCACTTTTTATTTTAAGGTTGTCTCCTTTAACCCCCAAGTAATTGAATTATTAATATTAATCCATTAACTTTATAATTATAAGCATGAAAAGTCCAAAACGCCCCTTTAAAAACTTAACAGAATTTCCGACCCGAGTGAGCTTACGGGGCCTGTGACGGTCCGTCACGACTGTGACGGTCCGTCCTGCAGGTCCGTCACAAAGCTCAGAGACTTGATTTTAGTAAAAGTTCTGTGACGGCCCGTCATGCCTGCGACGGTCCGTCCTGCCATTTCGTCGCGAAGTTCAGAGAGTCGATTTCAGTACCCAATTTTCAGAATTCTAAGTGTTTTGGAACGAGACCCCCTCGACGGTCCGTCGTGCCCATGACGGTCCGTCGTGGGATCCGTCGTCTCAGCCAGTTTTTCCAGAAATAAAATCTGCTGCTCAAAACGACTAAACAGGTCGTTACACACACACACTCACACGCACACACACACACAAACACACACACACACACACACACACACATATATATATATATACATACATATATGTATACACACACACACACACACACATATATATATATATACATACATATATGTATACACACACACACACACACACATGTATATATATATACATATATATATATGTATATATATACATATATATATATAAAATTCTAGTAAATAAATAAATACGCTGTGAGAAAAGTGTGTCTAATAACATATGAAACTATAGGTGTTCATATTTGTAAATTTTAAAAAAAATAAAAATTAACAGATGAAACTTTAAGATATTATTATAATGTTTCATAATAATAACTAGTTTTGAAAGATAAGGACAAATAATGGTCTTTAGAAAGAAAGAAGAGACCACCTATTTTAGATTTCATAATCTTTTTGTAAGGAAAGGAATGAAGATTTTTAGGAACTTAATATAATTTGAAATATTTCCCTCCCTTGATTTTCTATAGTTTGGTATTTCTTAATTATATCATGTTAAGCTAAATAAAGAAAATAAAATACATAAATCAACCCATAACAAACTGAAACATTGTCATTTTTAATAACTATTGAAAGTATTGCAAAGGGATCTTATTAAATGATAAAATATTGTTGTTTTACAAAACTTCCCGAATTAAATTAGTCTAAATTACATTTAGAAATAACTAACTAATACAAACAAAGAAATTATGCTACCCGAAATACGAAACTATAAGCTTTGGGTTTCTGCCCAAAATTAAAATAATTTTTGAGAATTTGGCCCAATACTTAGCTAGCGTTTGGCCATATATTTTCAAATATTCTTGGCAAATATTATTTGAGTGAAAATTGGGTGAAATTTCACCATGTGTTTGGTCATAGGATTTGGGAAATATATTTCATCTTTTTAGAAAAATATGACTTATACCCATAAGTTTTAAAAACTATTAAAACTAACCATAAGTTTGTATTACAAGTCAATTGGATGTTCGTTACAACAATAACAAATAGTTTCCATCACACTAGAGCAATGTGGTAATTTGGAGCGAGTGCAACAAGTATCATTTCATACATCGTGAAGTAGACGAAGCACATGATTTTATTACCTTGAGTTAATTTTTCATCATTTTCATCAACAATCATATCATTATTTAATATTCACTAAATATTTCATCACTATTTTGGTGTTCACATAAAAAACTTATGTAATACAACACAAACAACTACTATAGAGGGTGTTTTTGTAAAAGATAAAAGTTTGGGGTAAAATTTTAATTTTCAAAAGATCCCAAATAATGAGATTTAGCCCAAATACTAGAAAAAACTAATAGTTGGGAATTTGGGATATTTGCCAAAAATATTTACCAAATAATGGCACATTGTATGGACAAACATTATTTGCCAAATTTTTCCTCAAATATTATTTGGGAAATCTATGGCCAAATGGGTAGTCTCTGTTTTTAGGTCACCTACATTTTGGGCTTTTGGTTCAATCTTGTATATACAATGTATACATTCATTGCATATTTATGTATATCACCATGTATCTCTTGTATATTGGAAATTTATGAAGTGTATACAACCCATTTTTTACATTTAAGACCTTTATATCGGCTTTCCTTTCTCTGTAATAAACATTCATTTTCGAACTCCACATACTTTGTTCCTATTTGAAGAGGCAAACTCGAGTAAGAGAGATTTGGGCCTTGGAGGCACAACATTAAAATTCAAACAAAGGAGACAATTTTTGGTGTACTAAAGATGGGTATTTGACAGCAAACAAAATAGAAGAAATTTAGCAAGTGAACAAAGAAAATTAACTCAATGCAGTTCTTAATTAAATTAAGGAAACTTTAGCATTTTTTTTACAAACCAAATTTCACTCAACAATAATTCACCCAAGAAAATCATAGTCTAAAGCACATCTAATAAAAGAGAGGCATTGGCCTTGGATTAGTTAAACTCATAGGCCAAACACTCAAAAGAGTTTTTCAGGGCACCAGTACATAGAAATAAAAATGGAATAGGCAATTGTAAGCTCTAAATGTAAAATTCGTCATTTTGTTGGTGTATAAAATATCTATGACAGTATTAACAAATAAATCATGACGAAATGTATATGATTAGAAATAACTCTTAGCATATATAGAAATTGTCATTGCAATGAGACTATACTGAACCAAATTGTCAACATTCATATATCCTTTATCAGTTTATGACTAGATGTAATGACCCGATTAGTTGTTACGAGTAGATCAATAGTTAAAAAATTTGAGCCAGAAAACTTTTTTGGGCAGTGATTTAAATTTTTTTGACTAGGCCAGCCTCAAAAGTAATTTTTATTAGGTGAGGTCTAGGACAATCTGAGAATGGGTGAGGTGTAACGCCGAGTCTTGGTTAATATATTCCTATAGTCAAGACATTAACAAGTCCATAGAACTTTACAAAATCTTATTCGATTAACTGTAACTTCCAATATTGAACTTGTCATGGAATGATATGTCACGAAGTCAAGGAAACAGGTTGATTTGTGAAAAAGTATCATTTCTCAGATTTATGAGTTTCTAAATTTTAACCTCTCCCACTATAGGGGGAGGCACCCTGCTATAGCAACGTGCAAACCGCTATACCAACGTAGGTTTCGTAATAGCGGGTTGAGCCCTCTATAGAAAGGCGTAATGAGATTTTATGTAAAAAGAAGCCCCAAAATTCCTGTTTTTTTGTAGGTTTATTCTTGGAGTCAGGAGGAGTAAATTTGGTAGTTTGCACTTGCTTTTCCACAGAATTCATTGATGAAGGTAAGATTCTGACTACCTAATCCGTCGAGAAGAATGTTGTTGATTTTTGTTTTTAGCTTAGCTTTTCGTTTGAGTATTTGTGTGTAAGTTCTTCAAGAGTAAAGAACTATTATTTTCAGTTCTTTTGCTGATCAAAAACGTGAGAATGAGAGTGAGAGACGTGAGAATGAGAGGATTAGGATTAGGAGTGTTAGGTCGAGACTTAGTCAAACTAGGACTCCCCATTATTTATTATTATTATTATTATTATTATTATTATTATTATTATTATTATTATTATTATTATTATTATATTAAAAATCTGATTTTCCTTTAATTAAATCAGCGAATTAAATATATATTAATTTAACTAATTCACTAAATACAATAAATTAATTAAATTATTGCTTCCACCAAGGCTCGAACCCTGGTGGAGCAAGATTTTGCTTAAAGGGTCAATTTCAGCCACCTCTACCCAAATTGCCCCTTAACCATAATAATTAATTAATTATGGTAATTACAATACTACCCTTAGCCTGGAAAGACCATTTTACCCCTAGACCCTCCAAACTTAACATTACCCCTTTTTAAGTCCGGTTAAGACTCATCCGGGTAAATCTTCATATTCGGGTGCCCTACATGGCTGGACCCAACCTTTCCTAACTCAACTAACTCACCAAGAGGTTCGGAGGTCTGGTTCTATGTGCATCAATCTGTGTGAACCCGGTCTAATCTAGGCATTCTAGATACGTTAGACATTACTTAGCATAGTCATTTTTAGGGTTGTTACATTATCCCCCCCTGAGGAACATTCATCCCGAATGACACTACACATCGTTTTAAAATAAAGAGGGTGAATTTCGAAAATATTTTTGCATACTTGAGACTTTGGTCTTTGTGAAATTCTATTTCACACTTACTCTGGATAATGTATATTATTCAAGCTTATTTGAAGCTTCATATTTGAGGTTGAGGAACTTCCTTCTCAATCACACTTAACTTGATGCACCTCACAACTCATGCAACACAAAAATCATATCCACGCTACACAAAAGCAGCAACATGACATGCAAACATGGATTCATTTTAACTCACATAGTACAATTATTACACATACGATCTTGGACTTACAACACCAAGTCGACTATTGCACTACAACTTAGAGTTTCTTAAACAAAACCAGCCTTAGGAGGAGTATAACGAACCCCTTAGATAACATCTTGTTGGCCTTAAGATTTGAAATTATATGGCTTTGTTAGATTGATCCACGCCCTGCCCATTTATACCCTATGTAATTTTGCAACTGAAACATAAGCTATTCAATGCTTTTTATTGGAGAATATTTGATTTACATATTAGTTGGTTGGTGCACATCCTTGAAACCTACTAGCAGCTTCACATTAATAAACTAAGGAACTCCTTCCTAAACTAGTCTCATCAAAACATACAACATAAATAAACACATAAGTCACATAAGTCAGCAATCAACATGATGAACCCCAACATATTAACTTCATACTAGTGCATAAAACCATACACATGAAAAAATAATTTAGTTTATGCACCCGAGACATCACCAGAGGTGTCTTCCCCTACCACCCTAGACTTGAGTGCGAAGAAACGCCTCCTTGGAGCCTCTTCACTTCAGTCATTCGGTTGAACTTTCTCCTTCCTTTTTTCTCGACCTCTCATATACAGACAATCCTTCATCATGTAACCCGGTTTGCTACAACTGAACAAGCGTTAGAGCCGCTTCTACACTCTCCTCCATGAAGTTTGCCATACTTCCTATAAGGTGGCCTCTCCTGAGGTGTATCTACTTAACTGTTTCTCTTAACTCTAGTCTCGGAATCCTTATCATAGAGACCCTTGGATGAACTTGACTCCACTTTGTGGGAGTGTCCCTTTATAAACCTGGGCTTATCTGTGATTTAAGTTCTACTCTTCCTTGAAAAATTCTCCTCAACTTGCCTTGGCATGTTCCCTGCCCTAGCGTGCTTTCTCTTCCTGCTTTTTTTCCACTTGTTGGACATGTACCATATACCTGAAAAGGTCCATGCTATCATGCAGCATAGGTGCCCTACACTCCTCCTCAAGATCCTCAGCAATCTTAGATCCAGTGTAAACGGGAGGATTCATCCTCGTGAAGTCCCTTAACTTGTTAGCCATGGTGCTGGCAGGTAGGTTCTCCCTGGGAACACCTTGTTGCTCCGTCTGGGCTGTCATAGCCTGAGCTTGTAAAGTGATGTCTTGGACCATATCTACCAAGGTTGTCCTCACTTTTCCATCTTTCAACCCAGTTGGGTTAACAGGCATCTCCATTTCAGCAGCTAGAGCATGGAGAGGAACTTGTTTTACGCCAGCAGCTGCTCCTCTAATCTCTCCGCCTGCGTTTCTCCTCGTATTCATCTTTTTGAATCTCAAGAGTTGATGTTAGATACGCTCTTAACACCAAGAATCAGACATTAGAGAAGGCACGATAAGATCAGAAGAAGGGAATTTCCTACACATCATGCAGTCTCTAATTCAGGATAGTTGTGCACTTTAATACCATGACTTAGAAACTACTCGATGTGGTTGATGTGACCTTATTATCCTCGAAAATTAACCTAATGCTCTGATACAAACTTTATCATGACCAGAGTCTAGACCCCAGACGAGGCCGGCGTCGTTGACCTCTCAGAGGTCGTAGACAAGCCTACACATGTCATCATTACTTCACCTAGGTTTATTTTTAGCGGAAAATTTGAAATTTTTGTTTAATTAGACTTTATAGTGAGAAACATTGAACTCGTATAATACATCTACATAAACTCATAAGCGTTCACAACAACCATCTAATATCAACATAATCAAATGAAAGACATAGTCAATATCTGTATAAAATATAGAGTTGTCAAAATGGCACCAATACAATATCTAAAAATAACTGGGAAAGAAACACTAGTGGAACATACTCCACTACCTAATATCTACGTCTAATGCTAGAATAAAATAGTAAGCGTCCTCAAAAACATGAGGGCCTACAAAATCCGGATGAAAGCTACACATTCGGATAACTTCAGCGTCGATTCGTAAGTTCTAGCGTCCAGCCGCTCCTTCACCTAAAAGTAGAGAGTTGTATGGGATTAGTACACACTTGTACTAAGTATGGGTATATGCAAGCACACACCAAGGACATGTATGATTAAGAAGATCTCTTTCCTAATGATATAAATTATGGAAAGTCAAGTTAGTGGACTTGCAAAAATTGGATTAGATAAGTTATGCTATGAGAGTAACATGCATCATAATACGTAACATATTGCACACAGCACATAACACATTGCTTATTAGCACATAACATATTTCATATCGTTCGTCCATATGCCATGAGACCTTGGAATCATGGACTTGACATTAGGACTTCCCAAAATGAGGGCTCAACATATGGGACCTCAACTAGGGAGCCTTCTTTAGAAAACACGGAGTCTGCTTCATCATTCATATGTACTTCATTTTCATTCGTTCGTAAGCTAGTGTAAACACCAACCATACCTAGGATGTAGTTTAAGACTTTCATCGAGTTCGCTGAGCAATGACCAAGAATGACCTAGTGTCATGACTTAAGTCTAGCTCACCTCTTGATTATCCTATCCTAACAACTTTGGTATCATTCATTTCATTATGTGCATTACTTGAGACTGGCCTCATTCTTTCTTAGGGAACTTTAACCATAACCGACATAGATCATGTGAGCATCATGAAATCCAGTGTTTAACCCTACACCGAAAAGAGGTGGAATCACCGGCTAAATTGAACCAAAACATGCTAGCGTAAATAGAGAGTCAAACCCTGCTAGAACCCTATATTGGCAGGATAAGTTCAAAGACTAGGAGATATAAGGAGACTCATATCCGTGTGGACGGATAATCTCATCTCATGAAAATTACACGAACCTCTACCTTCCCGAAAGAAGGAATCGCAACTCATAGCTAGACTATCGGTGCTCAGTATAAAGTTCCATTACATTTATCTCATACATCATAGAAGCTGGCTTCTAGCATGAGGCATCATAGCTCATTAGATGATTTCTCATTTCATCATTACGTATTAAGTGTGAATTGTCCTTACACTTACATATGGAGTGTGATTGAGACTTGTCTCTTAATATTCAACACTCTCTGAGGTGAGTACTTTTGGTGACCTTATATAGGCGTAGGTACAACTTTTCTCACTTGCACTAGCCTCATATATACAACTTGTCTCACTTGTATTAGCCTATCCTCATGTAGCCACTCTTTCTTTGCTTGTTCATCTTTAGCATAAATATACTCTCTTAGTCATTTCATTTAGTGGCATTGATTTTAGGCGTAGATGCAACTTGTCTTACTTGCACTGGCCTATAGTCATGAAGTCATTCTTTTCTTTACATATTAACTATAAATTCATTCTTAACACTTTCTTTTGAAGTATGCTTTAGATTTGACTTTACATCATTCTACACTCCCCTTACGTGAATGTTCATTTCGTCATATGCCAATGCACTTGGCCTTTTTGTATGTTTCACACTCTTACTTAAACCTCTTAGGTTCACAACATTTCATTAGATACATCCTAGGTTTGATTACTTTTAAACGTATGCTGGACTTATGGATCCATACGCACAAGCCATGAGGCTTCATTCATAATTCATCTAAGTGACTCACACTTACCCAAGATTATGTGGTACAAGACTTATGCATCTTATTGGTATGTCAAGATCTTGATTTCGATCCTTAGAGGCATCATTCATTATTTGTTTGTTCACGTACGACTTATATGTCAATATAGAATAGGGCAAGGGAACCCGATTTCTAACCCCTTGAGCAACACTTTATATTATATTAAACTTGGTACTTGCATATTTCAGATTCGGGGGACCGTAGGTCGATCCCCATCACCCCCATAATATTTTCTTTCTTTTCCCTCCTCTCTTTCTCGTTTAAGGCAAAGAGGTTGTGGGATCAATCCCCCACAAGCTCATTCTCTTTCTCTTAATTTTTCTCTTAACTTTCTCACCTATCCAAGAGGTTGTGGGTTCAATCCCCACTCACCTCATTTTATTTTTTTCTCTTTATTATTTCTCCTAATTCTCTCATCTATGCAAGAGGTTGTGGGTTCAATCCCCACTCACCTCATTTATTTTCTTCCATTTTTTTCTCCTAATTCTCTCCTCTATTCAAGAGGTTGTTGGTTCGATCCCCACTCACCACATCTTATTTTTCTCTTTTATTTTTCTCCTAACTCTCTCATCTATTCAAGAGGTTTTGGGTTCAATCCCCACTCATCATATTGAATTTTCTTTTCGTTTTTCTCATGAACTTTTTATGTAATTTGCATTTGGTGAGGTCTTGGATTCAATTCCCAATGACCTCACACTTTTTAAAAAATTTCAAAACATAGTTCACTTTTCAAATTTTTGGCCGAGACCAACATTTCCAGCAAGCTGAAAATTTGGTGTCTTTCAATCCATCTTTCTCTCAAGTTTTAATGTTGATTCTTGGAGTAATTCGGATGACATTTTTCCAGCAACATTACCCTTATATGAACATCACACTTTTAACATTTACATATACGAAAAACAAAAATTTATAACACACAAATTTCAGGCAGCAACATAGTTAATTTACAACACACCCATGCTCAAACAATTAACGTAAACACTTTTCCAGAATACATCTTTCATTCCTTACATATTTCCAAATACACATTCAATACATAATCACAACCAGACCTAAAATTATCTACCAAAAGACATACCAACGCATACTTTGAATCTTTCAAAGGATCTAATGACAGGCCATGCAACGGGGACAACCTTAGTTTTTCAATTGCGATTAAGCTGAACCTTAAGGGTCTCTTGGGAAAGGGGACAAGAGAGAAGAAAACCCATACCTTAATATCGTTCAACACTTGTTTCAATACTTTCTATTCCCACGACACCACTGCTTCACCACCAAAATCCCAAACCCAATCCGTCGAGAAGAATGTTGTTGATTTTCATTTTTAGCTTAGCTTTTCATTTGAGTTTTTGTGCGTAATTTGTTCAAGAGTGGAGAACTATTATTTTAAGTTCTTTTGCTGATCAAAAATGGGAGAATGAGAGTGAGAGACGTGAGAATGAGAGGACTAGGATTAGGAGACTTAGGTGGAGACTTAGTGAAACTAGGACTCCCCATTATTTATTACTATTATTATTTTATTAAAAATATGATTTTCCTTTAATTAAATCAGCAAATTAAATATTAATTAATTTAACTAAATCACTAAATACAATGAATCAATTAAATCTTTGCTTCCACCAAGGCTCAAACTCGGGTGGAGAAGGATTTTGCTTAAAGGGTAAATTTCGGCCACCTCTACCCAAATTGCCCCTTAACCATATTAATTAATTAATTAATTAGGGTAATTATAATACTAACCTTAGCCTGGAAATACGATTTTACCCCTAGACCCTCCAAACTTAAGATTATCCTTTTTCAAGTCCGGTTAAGACTATCCAGGTAAATCTTCATATTTCGGTGCCCTACATGGATGGACCAAACATTTCTTAGCTCAACTAACTAAATAAGTTAGTTGTATTGGCTGTTTCAGAGGCTGAGAGGTCTTATTCTACGCGCATCAATCCGTGTGAACCCGGTCTAATCTAGGCATTCTAGATATGTTAGACATTACTTAGCATAGTCATTTTTAGGGTTGTTATAATGACCTTCTATTTTGTGTCCTAAAACCTCATATAAACGGATATTTGAAGGCTAAAAACAAGTGAATTATTAATAAAGACAATTATATTAGCATACTCGATCACTGATAAAGACTTCTACAAGTATAGCTCTAGCATTAAGACGTTAAGTTAACAACTCCTTGAGAATTATGAGTTCAAGAAGTCTCATCTTCTTTTGGATCAGGGAAAACATTTAAATCAAACTCTAAATACTCACCCAAAATAGCACTTTTTGTTTTATTCCCTCTGCTCCTCTATGGTTTATCTGGAGGAATTTATGAGCCAGGGTGTTTAATCATATACATTAATATTCATCTTCTTTCTTATGAGCCAGGGTGTTTAATCATATACATTAATATTCATCTTCTTTCTTTCTTGTTAAGTGTTTGCAAGTCTTTGCGAAGATCTTCAAGTTCCTCAAATCCAATTGATTTAACCTCAACATGATAACGTTGGTGATCCTCCAGTTTCCCTTTCAAAAACTTACCAATTATATCTTCTATACTTGTGGAAGCACAAGAAAATGGTTTTCCACCGGGTGAAAAAAGCATAACGCCAACTTCATATCCACTCTGTTTTGCAAGCTTTTCTGCATCTTGTAACAGGGTATTTTTCCTTTGGGAAAAACTTATAGCGCGTGCTCTCTCAAATTCAATTAACTTTAACTCGATCTTTTCCTTGCCTTTCTTGATCTCATTTTCCATCGCAAAAGAAAATGTGATGTTTTTATTGAATTATGTTGAGCAATCCTGAGAGAAACAGATGTATAATTTATAGTAGGTGTGTGAGTGATTATGTCACGAGTATTGTAACATGTATTCAATATTTTCATACCACAAGTCTCACTGTTGTCACATGTATTATCATTTTTTTATATTATGACTCTATTTCTCGTGTATTGTCACGTTTAGTTTGTGTTTTGTATTATACGAATCTATTACGTGATTATCATGGTTTCTAACTAATGTTTTCTTCTTATTTATTGGGGTGCACTTGTTAAGTAATAGTGTTGAATTGAATCTAAAGATAAATACAATTAATTTGTTGTTTTTATTTAATATTTTCATTTTATTAATTTTCACATGTATTTTTATATTTGTTTATTTTTTCACATTTTTAGTCTTATTATCAAGTGTTTTATCACATTTGTTTAGTGTTTTCATGGAATGTCACGTATACGTGATTACCATGATTCCTAATGGACGTTATCTGCTTATTGTTTCTACTACAATGTAATAATGGTAAATTGAATATAAAGATAAAAGAAAAATAACAATGATTTAATTTATTTACATGTATAATTTTCATTCTATAAGACCTATGTAACGCCCTAGAATTTTCTACAAACTAAGGCTCGAACCATCCTTCATAGTGAGTAAATTCCTACCAAGGAATTAAAAATTTCTTTAGTAATAAGGTCAGGTCACTAGATGTAGCACCTTGAATTCCATAACGAACTTAATTGTAAATAGCAAAACATGAAATTTTACATGTTATGCTTAAGTTATATGTTTTGGATCAACTTCACACGACCACAACCCTCAGTACAGGATAATTTAGATGGAAAAAAAGATATATTATGAAAGAGAATTGAATTAATATCATTGCAACTCCACCGAGTTTGCTGACTCTCAGTACAGGATGAAGTCAGGTTATCTAGTTAAAAAATGTTACCCAAAATAGTGAGGGACACTTTGGTCTTTTCTTTACACAATAAGATTTAATTTTTTTTTGTAAGGTTTTAAGGGTATAATCCTATTAGTTTCAATTTTATAATCCTAATATACACCTAGGGTTTTAGTTGAAAGTTCAAGAAGAGAAAAGAAGAGAAAAGAAGAGAAAAGAAGAAAGGATCAAGGCGTTCGTTGAGGTTCTTGAGTTTTGTTGTGAATTTTCGCCATGGATTTTATCCCTAAGTATTGGTTTCATTAACCCACATGCCGACCATGTGTTTTATTTGCGAATCTATCCATAAATATTAATCAATTTACTTTCTAGATAAGTTATTGATAAGTGTTCTAAAAGTTTCTTTATCGATTAAGTTTTGATGTAAGAGTCTATCTGTTTCAACTTCAAACAACCATATTTTAGAAGATAAAGATTTAGGTGAGCCATAACCTATGAATTGAAGGTATTTGAATCTACATTCCAACACTACAAATTTTGTGTCAATCCATTTTCTGAGAAAAAGTTATGACTATTTTATTAACCTAAAAAGACTCTTACAAATTAGTCGATGGGAAAACATTAAAAAGTGTTGTTTTTATTTTTTTTTTTACCTCCAAGCCAAAACCCTAAGACACAAACCTAAGGAAAATTCAAAGTAGAAGATTACATTCAAGATTCTTTCAATCTTTTTTAAGATTCTTCCAATCTTTTTCAAAATTTTCTTCAAGGTAAGTTTTTCTCCAAGAATTCTATTAATTTCAACTGAAATTCATTAATACAACTATGAATCACTAATGAAAATCATAATTCTTCACTATTGAGATTTCAAGAATCTCAAGAAAGGTTTTCTTGATCGTTTACCTTCAAACTAGGGTTTGAAGGCTTTTAATCAAGTTCTTCTTCAAGATTCTTCATGAAACTTATCCTTCAAGGTGTGAAAGGATATCATAATATTAGATTAACTCGTTCTCATTCCCTACATCTACTTTCAGATCAGTAAAAGAGTAATCTACGATACTTCCCCTAGATTTGAGTAATGAGATAAGTTAATTTTGAGTTCTTGAGTTCATGTTTCTTTTAAAAGTTTAATCCCTAATTATAGAATTGCTATATTTTTATTGAAATCCTTCATATCATGAATTAGAACTCTTAAATTCATAATTCAAACACAAGAAAGAGTTAAGAGTAGAGTTTAAGAAAGTCTTTGAGTTCAATTGTGAATCCTTTTAGATTTACTGTCGATTTGAGCTATGTTTTGAGGAAGTAAGTATGAGAATGAGAACAGTCGTATACCTGAGTTCCATATTGTTATTTATAACCTTGAGTCGAGTCGTTCATGACCATTAATTTTTCATGAACTCCATCAGTTAAGAATCTTTCAGAGGAGTAGTATCTTCAAGTTCTAAGTCTTGAGTATTGAGTTCCTAATCATTTTGAGATTATATCTCCAATCATGGGACTACTACCTATTACTCATGAATCCTTGAGTTAACTTGTTCTTGCCCATAATTTTACATGAATCCTACGAGTCGAGCAGTCTAGAGATGAGTAGTATCTTCGTGTCTTGAGTTCTAAGTACTTAGGTTCTTTATTTCTATTAACATATCTAAGTTGAGTCATTCATGTTCATAATTCCACATGAACCCTATGATTTGAGTTATAAATTTTTTAAAAAAATTAAAAAAGCCAACAGTTGAGTTATTAAAGTGTGTCTTGAGAAAGTAAAGATGAGTTTTGAGAAAACAGTTTTTTAAAGCATGTTTAATATGGCAATTGAGTATGTCATAAATTTATGAGTAGTATGGTATCTAGATATACCATCAATGTTTATGCAGTATGACTTTCTGAGTCATCAATGATCATATTGTAATATGATTTTGAAATGCTTTTGAGAAAGAGCATAGTTGAGTTCTTTTTCTTCAAAATGATATGGGAACTAAGTATTCCCAAGAGTAAATGTTTTCACATTTTAAATGAGAGGAAATTGATATTTCTAAAAGAGTTTTGAGCAGTTTGAGTACCATCTCTTTTAAAAGAAAGATTTTTGAATAATAATCTCATACCACAGAAAAAGTTATGTTTTCAAACATATGAGTTGGTATATTCTGGGAGTAATATTGATCACCAACATGGTTGAGAGTTTAGATAACTCACAGACTCATAAATCATGTAGCCAACGTGGGTAGAAAGTGTCATACTTTTAGATGATTCCTTGCTGCTTTTTAGCATAGACTAGTGGAACCACAGTGAGTAGGTCATAAGTAGGTCTTATACCCTGACAAGGTATAGGACAATTCTGACAGCGTGGGAGAGACGATGTATCATCAAATGGCTCATAGTGATAGTTATCAATTAAAGAAACTCTCACAGAGATATTTGTATTTTATACAGCATTTACTTGTATTTTCATATACAAACAAAGTTTATATTGTATTCTTACATACAAACTGAGTATATTGTATTATTAAATACATTGAGTTTCTTTCTAGTGTTTAAAAAGCTTTCCATATATTTCATCCCTTATTGTTGCTTTATATTGAGTTGAGTATCAAAAGTTTGAGTACCAAGAGTCGAGTGTCTTATTATTGAATTGAGTCTTATTTCACTGAGTTGAATATCTTATTATTGAGTTAAGCCTTATTTCACTGAGTTGAATATTTCACCTTTGGGTTTTGAGTATCTTATTCCTGAGTTGAGTTAGTTGAGTGAGTTCGGAAGAGGTTAGTATGTTTATTTTTTATCAAGTTCAAGCTTGTGTTATGCTTAAAATTCCCCTTACATGCTGCATCATTTCATTATGCACATACATGTATTTAGGGTCATCAACAGACACTTTGTTGATACCACATGCAGTTAGAGTTAGTTATAGTGAGCCTCCTTGCTTCCGAAGGATTCCACTTGTACTTTTAGTTATATCATTCGTTAGGATGTTGTGAGTCTTGTCTTGACTTTCATCTTTGTCAGTTGGAGGCTTCATATATAATAAGAAGAGTTTGAGAAGTCTGTTTCATTTATCTTATTAAATGTTTTAAAAAGTTGAGTTGCCTATTGTTGAGTAGTTGAATATTCAACTTTTATTCAGAGTAAATTATTTGAGTTAAATCTTTGTATTTGAGTTTCATGAATTTTATTTAGTTTTTAAGTTTTAGTGTGCTTGAGTTAGTCTTCCGCTTGAAGTCATCCAGGATGAGGGTTCACCTGGATACCCAACAATGATTCTCGAGTGTCGGCCACGTCCAGGGTGTAAACTCGGGTTGTGACAATCTTTAGGTCACAGATTCAGGCCTTCAAAGAGGACAGACACACTACGTAGATAGTTATATTTTTAATTTACACTTATATTTTTATCTAGTTTGATTCAGCAAATAAGTCTCAAACAACACTAGCAATATAAAACATTTTAAAATGATTAAAATCTCTAGTTAGTTACATATATTGTTCTTTTTTAAAAAAAAAATTGATTGTTTTTATTGATGTTGTTGAACTACTTACTTTCCTTTTTGCCATCATTTTTATAATTTTTAATTTTATTTTCAAGACTTACTTTAAGTAATATTTTACAAAAATCCAATTAACAGTAATTTAATACATAAAATTCAAATAATATTGTGCTCTATAATACACTTTAGATACTCAGTTAAATTATTTCATAAAAATGCTTGTTCTATTGTTCATCTTGTATTTCTAAGATACTTAGAACAAAACTTTGAAGAACTTGGTAAGAAACACAAAGTTAATAGAGTATTTTAGAAACTAGAAAATTAAGACTAGTAGAGAAAATAAAATCAGAAACTAATTAGAAACAATATAAAAAAAAATTTCTCAAAGAAAGAAAATCGAGTTCACTGAATGCACTGTTTCTCCTTAAGGAAATTATTCACCTCAAGTACTCGAGCTAAATGAAATATATCCTCCTAGGATAGAATAATAAAACCACTTTGTCAGCGTACCACTCAACGACAGTAAAGAACACCTTGAATACTAGATGTAGTAGTAGTAGTTGAAGAAGTCTAGAAAAATTAAACTTTTTTAACTAAAAAAGAGGAAATCCCTTAATTTATAGAAAATAAAGGGTAGTGTGAAAAGGTTCTTATTATACCTTACCGGAAAGGTCACACGCATTTGGAAAAGTTACAATCTTTCAGAAAGGTCACAACCTTTCATAAAAGTCACAACTTTTCATAAAAGTTGCAACATTTCATAAAAGTCACAATTTTTCATAAAAGTCACAACTCCTCATAACGGTCGCAACTCTTCATTTTTCATTCACACCTTTTAAAACCCAACAATCCCTGCATGAATGGGGAATGACTCCAACACAAAAAAACTGACAGGTATGTGTACTTTACAAACAAGAATTAATTGCATCTGAATAAATAGGTTTTCCCTTGGACTTTTTGTAGTAAAGATAGGTCGGATATACTCGGTCAATCGATAGATGTAATATCTTTGAACCATCGCGCTTTGGTGCATACCTAGACAACCATATGTCACACATGTAACCCTTTACCATTTATGATTCTAACGTTTGTGTTCCTTTTAGACATGAACACCTCCTAGTTTCATGAGCTTATAGATAGATGGGCTTTTTAAAATTATCCTCTTTGAAGCAGCTTAAACTTCACACTCACATGGGTGATTTCTAATTGTGTTATCACGTAGATTCACTATTTGGTAAAATTTGTCAAACTTAGTAAATCATAAAAACAATAAGCTTTCTTAACTCATTAACAAGCTTTAATGTTGTATCCTTGTTCCAGAGCATTGTCTTCATCAAAAGAATTGATTGAGTTGGTTGACAATATTGAATCGTCAGTCACAACTTTCTCCTTGAATCTAGCTCTTGGGATCTCCAATCTTCTAAATAGAGTTACCGCCATGATTACTTGTCTGAAGCCGTAAATTCATTCCCTTAAATGATTTTTCAACTTTCTCACTAGTTAGGCGTTTTTGTAAATGGATCTGACACATTATCCTTCAATTTTACCTAGTCAATTGTGATAATTCCAATAGAGAGTAGTTGTTTTCTAACGGTATTAGGCCTATGTCTTATATGACGAGACTTCCCGCTACATATCATCCTTCAAGCCCTACTTATTGCATCTTGACTATCAAAGTGTATATGTACTTATGCCAATGGTTTGGGTCAAAGAAAGAATATACATCAAGAAATTTCAGAGTCTTTCAACTTATTCAGCGGTCTTATCTAGAACACCTAGCTTAGAGATCATTGTAGAGATAATGATGCATGTTTTTTAGGAAGATTTCCAAGAGACTGCTCCTCCACCAAGAGTAAATACATATCTATTTGTGGATTTATTTCATTTGATCCCCGTGATCCAATTTGCATCACTATATCCTTTCAATACTGTTGGACATTGTTATAGTTTTGTGTATGGTTTAGACACCCCAAAACTATTTTCATTGTCATCCAATGAGTTTGGTTGGGATTACTCATTAACAGAGTCGGTTTACTAATAGCACATATTATATTTGATTGCGTACAGTTTTGATGTACATCATACTTCCCAATTTTCTAACACAATTCAATTGTGAGTCACTTTCGGCTTCACTCATTTGAAATGCAAAGCTCACATTTGTTGCAGTCTTCACAATATTGAAATCCAAATATTTGAACTAGTCAAGTACATTTTCGATGCAATAAGACGGTGACAATGCTAAATATTATGGTGTTATATGGATTCTTATACCTAATATCACATCAACAACTCTAGGATCATTCATACCAAACTTGCTTTCTAGCATACATTTAGTAACATTTATATCATTAGTGTCTCTACTGATCATGTCATCAATATACAAACACACAATGACCGTATGATTTCAATATAAACACATTTATCACTTCCACCATTCTTAAATCCATTATCCAACATGATTTGGTTAAATTTCTTATGGCATTCTTTGGGTGTTTGTTTTAGTCCATAATGTGACTTAACAAGTTTCCACACTTTCTTTTCTTACTAGGAACCACAAAACCCTCAGGTTGTTCCATGTAAATTTCTTTCTCCAGTTTTCCATTTAGAAAGCTGTTTTTCAAATTTATTTGATGAATTTAGAGGTCATATACCACAACTAATAATAGTAGCATCTGAATGGATGTAATTCTAGTAACTGACGAGTATCTATATCGACAAGATTAAGACCTTGTTTTTGTCTAAAGCCTTTGACACAAAGTCTTGCTTTATATTTGTCAACAGTTCCATCGAATTTCATTTTCTTTCTAAAGATTCACTTTGAACCCAAAGGTTTATTTTCTGGAAGAAGATAAATTAATTTCCAATATTGTTGTTCAATATTGCATAAGTCTCATTATTGACACCATATTTACAAAAGGATGAGTCTGCAGAAGACACAAGAAATGTTACAAAATGATATTCAAAGAAAGTAGATGTCCTTTGACATTTACTACGCCTCTAAATATCTTTATTAAGAACATTCTTTTTTATATAAAGGTCTTTTAGACCCTTCTTTAGACTACTCAAGTCTTATTTTACACTCCAGTGTCACAGGTCCTATTTTAATCCTTTTAGGAATATGAACTTAGACTTTGCTAGACACCCCCATACTTTGAAATATTTCAAGTTGGATTTCCTTAATTTCCATGGCTCATATGGAATAGATTGTGTCTTGAACAAAAAAATTATTTTCTTTATGAAAAGATAAAACTTTTTTATGTTCCATTTTGTAGTAAGGATAGTTTCTCTACACAAGTTTTGTTGTAAACCTTAACTTATAGATAATGCACCCGTCATTTCATTCAATGTTCGGTTTTTCATTAGATTGAGGTGAATAGGACAATAGTTTCATGGATAAATCCATTTTCGAAGCATACTTATTGCAAAAGGAGATTTATATTAGCCATCCCCATCACTTTTTTTTTCTTTTTTACATTTGATTTTCAACTTCAATATTATATTGTCTAGACATTTTTATTGCTTCATACTTACCATTCAGCAAATAGACATAGTCGTTTCTAATGCAATTGTCGATGAAAGTAATGAGATACTTTTTCCCACTACGAGACCGTGTTGACTTCATATCACAAATTTCAGTGTAAATCAACTCTAAGGGATTAGAATTCCTTTCAACAAGTTTATAATGATGCTCAGCATACGTAGATTTCGCACAAAGTTGACAATTTTATTTATTGAACTCAAGGTTAGACAAAACATCTAAGTTGATCACTTTTCCTAACAATTGTTGTTGACTTGTCCCATGTGTTCATGTCACAAATAGTTTGACTCAAGCAAGTAAGAACAAATAAAAATATTGAGTTTGAAAAGCTCTCCACGAGGTAGCTTTTTCTCACAAATATTTTTGTCACGACCCTAAAGTACCCCAAGTCGTAACATAACGTACTTGACCTCTCTGAGGTCCTATACAATCCTCTTAGCTTCATTACATAACATCATATAAAAATAGAGGGAATTTAAAACTTTTCTTTAAACATAAAACGAAAATCATTTTCTAACAACGGAAGTCTTTCCAACATGTGTCTCATAACCATCTATGGATACATGAGTAATAATGTCTTGGGACGCAGCCCAGAAAAGTCTTAAAACACAATAAAAGAAATAAAAGGGAATATAAGGGTGTTGTCCTCAAATGCTCTGAGGACTCACCAATCTTCAATCTTCTCCAAACATAGAAACATAGCCTTCAAGCACTCAATCTCCCAATAGCCCCTACATTTGGTTAGAAATATAGGCAATGTGCGTTAGTAAAAAAGAACTAAGTAAGAAAGCTAACATATAAAACATAAGATTTCAAAGGGTTAATAATTATAAGACATAATCATAAGAGAAAATAACATAATCATAGCATAAATACAACATAATCATTCTAACATAGTAATTCAACATAAGGCATACATAAGTTCATACTTCAACTATTTGTCCTTCTTACTCATGTGAACTACATCACAAGTCACCTCCAAGTATACTTGTGCAAGGACAAGGTAAGGACAAGGTAACATCCCATACTACTACCTAATCTAAGTAACTCTCTTTGGTCATTCTTAATCATAATCCATTTTCATAATTAAGACCTAAGTTCTTCATGACATTAGAGCACTATACCCCTAGGTCACCTCAAGTCACACTTGTGCAATGCATGTGCGGCATCCCATTCTACCACACACACTAATTATATCTTGAAGTCACTTTATCACTTTCATCAACTCTAGCTGTCACTAATAGACCTACTTTATAATTACAAGGAACTATCACCCTAAGTCATTCATATCATGGAAGGCAACTATAGTAACTACCTAAGCTAGGAATACATCACATAAGAGGTCATTTCATAAGTAGCTTCAAGTCATACTTGTTACATGTATGAATGACATCCCTTACTACCATTTATACTAAGTACTTCTTTAGGCTAACCTAATACAAGCTAACTTATCTTTCATTCTGGTCAATTAAGTTTAGCATACTAACATAGTAGACCTGCTACCATAGAAAACATCATAACATACAATCCAGCTAACAAAGGAAGGATATAATAATACCAACCTAGCCACCATGCAACCATTCATGTAGATGCAAGCTATCCATAGGGGATCATAAGTCCTCAACCCTAAGATATTCTTAGGAGAGTGTAACATCTCAATCCTAAGCTACCATGAATTGGTCTTGGCCTAAAAAAGTCAAGCTTCCATGAAGGCATTCTAGTCATTCTACTTCAATCTAATCCTAGGAGAGTATCGATCCTCCATCCTAGGCTACCTTGCATAATACCAATGCAAGCTACCATGAACAAGCATCATACTAAATGTAAGACCAAGCTAAACATTAGAGAGCTTAATTCCTCAATCCCAAACTATCGTGAGATACTCCATTCCCTACATAATTCAAATATCCATGAGAGAATCATAAGGCTCAACCTCAAGCTATTCTATTACAACAACCATGACTCAGTTTAGGTGATTAACCTTTCACATTCTACATACATGCAAGATACTCATCATATTAGACTCATTTTATAAGATCTAGTGATCGACATAATGACTTCAAGCCCTACATTGAAACTTTACTTCATTCTATCCTCATTGATATGTAGATTACAAGACTTTCAAGTAATAGGCTTCTTTATAAGTAATTCTCATCACATTCTTCATTACTAGGTGAATCTAACCATAATTCATCTTTAAGGTTAAATTCAAGCTTTACAAGTCAATATCAATGATACTCAACAAGGTATAGTTCAATTCATATTTAGATGATCCTAACTATGATCAATAAGTATTCAAGACAATTAAATTAAGAAGATCAATCTAGAACCTTTAACCTTGTCTCTAATGGCCTAAACCAACAATGATCACCTTCATCAGTCTAAACTGGGATTCATCAAGGAATTCACATGTAACATCATATAATCATCATATAAACATAACTCAAACCTGATTGAATGCTATCCACTACTTTGGAATCACAATAAAGTCTTACCCACAATGTAATCACAACCCTATATAGATTGGGTATTTGGATTCACAATTGAAGGAAACTATGGGGGATCTATGGATCGAAGAATCCATGGATGAAGGAGATTCACATACCTTAATTAATCTTGAAACAATGAGGAGAAATCGTTGTAAGAGCCCTTTCGTTTCTCTTCTTCTTCTTCATTTCTAGAGAGGAAATATTTGGAGAGAGCTATGGGGTCTTATGGTGGGTTAGTTAGAATGGTTAGCTTAGGGTTTATTCAGGCTTATATAGATGGATAATCAACCAATTAACCAACCCCTAATAACCCGTAAATAATAACTAACTCCACACCCAACTCCCAACTAAAAACTAAAATAACTAAAACTGGCAGCATTCACGACTTGGCCATCCACGGACCGTCAATTGATTAATGGTCCGTGGTTTGGTCTCGTTGTTTGGGTCTTGGAGTGTAAATGTTGCAGGACTCTAAAAACACTAACTATGGAGTGACTTTCATGATTGATGGGGCGTCAATCAATTGAAGGGTCGTCAATTACCATCCGTAGATCACCTCCAAAAGCTGTTTTTGCCAACTATTTGGCGGTCTTGTTTCCAAACGATTCCATGGTTTAGTTTAGGGTCTTTTTAGATTAAAAGTTTAATTAAATAAATAACTAAAAAGACCTCTAATCCCTTAATAAATAAACCAACAAGACTCCAAAACACCAATCTAAATCTAGAGGTTTGGAATGTTGGCAGCACCTAGGATTGCCCATCCACGGATCGTGGATGGGTCTACGGGCCGTACTGGCATGTCGTCTTTTGTGTATGAGACCCCAAGGTTGCAGGGAACCAAGGACTGCTGAAGGCCTGATCCACGAACCCAATCCACGGGGCGTGGATCAACTGATGGCGTTAATTGCCTTTGTAGGTCATGCTATCTTTTTGACAGCTTTTGGTCAAAGGTTGGGTCCTTCTCAACGATCCCTTGGGGGGTCGTACGTGGACATTTGGACCCTAAACAATTAATTTTACCTACATAAATCACTATTACAAGATTTAGTCCACAATTGACACTCTAAAGCCCCATCTCAAGAACTAACACCTCACTAGTTCAAACGACTAGTTTCCGGACATCATGGTTGTTTCTTAAAGTTTATGCACTAACACTTTCAAACTAAGTTAATTGAATTCGATTGGATCTAGAAACTTCATTTTAACCCTTTTAAGTTATTAGACCTCATGTAGGGCTCTAGCTAAGGCCCTATGATTTCTTGGGTGTTTCAACACTTCGCCCTGGGAACATTCGTTCCCGAATGACACCTTAAACCTTCATAGGGAAACACCACAACTCAAGACTAGTATCCCATCATGTATGCATCATTTTTAAATGCACACACCCAATGAAGGGAACTTTAATTCCAAGCTAGACATACTCAATGCAACTCAAAATGCATTAAATAATTATATTACTTATTTCTAAGGAGAATATAACATCTCCTAGCTACAACATGCTCAAAATAGACTCATTAGGTCTAAAATGCATATTAACTCATGATTCTACAACAAGAGGCAACATAATGCAAAAACATCAATTCTATCAAGGCCTACACACCTTCATAAACATCATCATCATAAGGACAACATCAAGTCCATCATACCAAGTAATAAGAACAATAAATGTGGAAATTTTTCTAAAATCATAAAAGAAGCACATACCGAAAAGGGACATGAGAATGTCGCTTTTGATCATCCTTGAATTGGAGAGCATAGAACCCATTCCTCTTTTTAGCTCATCATCCACACCACTAGTAGCAACTTGATTACCCTACCTTATATTAGCGTTTGCCTTTGGGCAATCTTTCTTCATGTGGCCACTCTCACCACACCCATACTAACCATCTCTTCCTGCCAAACACTTATGTCTCTTACCATACCTAAAACAAGTAGGCCATAGGGACTCATTGCTTTTCCCTTGTGGTCTAGTGTTAGACACCTCCTCATCCTTATATTTATACTTAAGGCATTAGAATAACCTTGTCCGGAAAACTCTTGTCGATTCTTAAAATGGTCATATCCATCGGACCCGTCGTTGTCCATTTCTACTTTTTGAGTTTGGATTCTACTATTCGTTGTGCAAACACCATGAGGCGGGAGATATCCATATCATCAACAAGCATTGCCATACTGCATTCTTCTTTTGCTAGCATTGCCATAAATTTATTGAAGAATAACTTAAAACTATTGTAATATAACCATTTTAACAGTAATGATAATAATTATCATAATAATAAAATTAATATTTTAATTTTAATTTGAAATCAATTACAAATGTTACCATTTTAAGTGAATCATTATCATTATCACCAACCAATTAAATAAGTTATATATTTTAAATCTTGCATAAGTTATATCACATTTAATACAAAAATTATTACATTTAATTCAGCGCAGCACGCGGGCAGGAATACTAGTATACTAGTAAAAGAGAAATTCAATGACCACAATATCAAATATACTCCAAGAATTTGGTGGAACTAACATAATACAAAAGTATCATCAAATTTCTATCTTGTGCTCCAAATTTAAATTAGACACTAAGTCTAATTTTATCTTTCTCATAAGCATATAACCCCCCAAATTTTATATATGATCTCAAAAATATCTTTCAAGTTTTTTAAAAATAGTTTTTTTTAACATATGTTTCTCATACTATCAAAGTGTCATTGGCAACATGTAACCTCTTTTGAAAATATCAAAGTTCCTTCAATAGAGACACAAAATCAGAAAGTCTAAGTCATTGGTATTTTTCCTCTATTAGAAATAGACATGCCTCTTAGTATTTAGGATACAAACAATAAAGACAAAAAATTTTGTACAACTTGTTTCTGTATAACAGTAAAGTTTATAGAAAGACAAAAGTAAAACATTAACTTATTTATTATGTGAAGTTTTTATATTCTTCAAATCAATTGCATTGTCTAATTTACCCAAAGTAGAAAACTACAAAAAATTTTAGTCTACAAAAATTAGATACAATCAAATTTCACACGGAGTACAAAACTACAAAAGTTTTTTTCTCCAAACAGAATAAAACATATTATTTATCACATAGAAATGTTTTTCTTTTCAACTAGTCTTCCAACTATAACATTTTTACATGCTATTTTATCAAACAAAAATGTGCATCTCTCATTCTGCAAATTAAAAATTTTTAAAAGCAACACTTTCTGCAAAGGAAAATTCATTAAGAAAAAGTCATATGGTTTGCAGATCTTTTTCCAAAGATATACCTGATAAATATCAAAATTATCAACTTTTAGACACTATTTTACTCCTTAGAAAATAACAAGAAGGTTACCTGGCTGTAATCTTAATTGAAATACCATTAATTCTTATAGTACATTCTCACTTCGACCTTGCTAAACAAACCATCAAATTCTCGAGAAGTAATGCATTAATCTTCTACTTCCATGATTTGTTTCCCTCAATTAGTAGAATACAAGAAATACACACATTATACTAATTCCTTAATATTGTTGTTCATCTTGTATTCATGATATACTTAGAACAGAACTTCTAAGAACTTGGTAAGAAACAACAAAAGAGTATTTTCAAAACTAAAAAATTAAGACTAGCAGAGAAAATAGAATCGAAAACTGATTAGAAACAATACAAAAATATTTTACTCAAAGAAAGAAAATGAGCCAAAATGAACAAAGACTCCTTTCTGAAATTATTCCCCTCAAGTATCCAAGGTTAACAGAATATATCCTACCAGGATAAAACGATCTTACACACCAGTGTATCGGTACCTAAAATCACGGTGTCAGTGAACCATTCAACGACAGTAAATTACACTCTGAATACTAGATTTAGTACAAGTCGTAGAAGTCCAGAAAAATTAGTTTTTTTAACTAGAATGAGAGTAAATTCATCAATTTATAGAAAACAAAGGGTTGTGCGAAAATATTCTTGTTTTACTTTACCGAAAAGGTCAAAAACCTTTGAAAGAATTACAATCTTTCGAATGTTCACGACCTTTCATAAAAGTCACAACATTTCATAAAAGTCGTAACTTTTCATAAAAGTCACAACTCTTAATAAAATTCACAACTCTTCATAAAAGTCACAACTCTTCATAAAAATCGCAACTCTTCACTTTCTATTCACACCTTTTAAAATCCAACATGTCTTTTATATAATTAATCCAACATACAAAAGTATGATTTAACACTTAATTTATTTCAGTACTAATCCTTAGATTGACAATGCTTGTGGCTTAACCATTTCTTAGTTCTAAATTCTCCTATCTTTCTCAAGTGTCGTTTAGATCCGTCTCTATTTGCAATTATATCATTTCATTTACAAACATGATTAAAAATGTTGTACATTGTGCGTGTTGTGCCACAGTTTTACTACTTTTAAAATATTCTAATATTATAAATAATTTAAAAAATACTTAGGAAGACTTGTCACTTAATTTATAAACAAATTAAGAAAACTAATTCAAAAGGGCTCTAATTGATTAAGTCTTTAAAAATTAGGGAAAATGGGTAAGAGGTTCTTGTTACTATTTTAAAAAGATATTATCATTTAAATTAACCTTTAACATTGTAACGATCTGATTCATCAGTACTAAAGGGCACCTCGTGCGGATTCCCAAAAATTCAAAAGTTTGGTGTAAGATTTTTTAAAATTTATCACATGACAATTTTTGTCATACTGAATTTTGGGCTAGATTGATTTCAGCCCGCCATAGCGGGATGATTCTCGTTCTAGCAGTGTAGCTATAACAGTTTGAGTCTCTTTATATAGAGAGATGTCAAAAATTCTAAAACCTAATTAATCCATCGTGTTATATTTTCTCCAGCTTTTGAAAGGGTAAAAAATACACAATTGTTTCACCATCTACCATTTTAAGGCATTTAGTTCAAGGAAGAAATGAGGGGGAAGAATTACCACACAAGGAAGATGGTGGTCTAAGGACTTTCCAATGTAACGCGCGCATAGTCAAAATTATGGGAAAGGTTCATAACTTGTTGTTTGACACTTAGGTAACCTATGTTTCCTTCAATTGAGTGGTTAGACCCATTTTACTGCATTATATGTTGTAGAGGTTCATATATCATGTATAGGCCTTCGGACATTAAATCTGGATGATTAGAGAATAATGTTATATGATGTTAGAGTGGAGATGAACCAATGACTAATTGGTTCTCTAGTTCTTGATTGTGGTTGTATGTTTCTGATTATGTGTGCTGATTACCTGTGTCTATATGTATATGACTTGTATGATCATTATGTAACGCATTGTAAGAAATACATAGGATACCTACGTAGAAACAACATTTTGATAATCTCATTCAATGAACTAATTATGTGACTTGTGGTTTCAAGTGTTATCCATTTTTCCCAAACAAAATTAAAATTTTAAATTAATTCCTCTCAAAATTATTATATTTACCTAAGAATATGTAGTATCCATATTCATAATTCAATAAACCAATTAATTAATATAATTTTAAATAAAACAGAATATTTAGTTTGTGTATTTTTGTTAAATATTAGCATATATGTACGGATGCTACCTTGGCATGTAGAATCTCCTTCTTTAGGTACGAGAAACATATCGGATTCTACTTATAGATTTGACGCAGTATGCAGGGCAGCCTAATTGTCACATATAAGCTTCATTTGTTTTAATTCAACAAGCTTAGTGCCTATTACGCATTATTTCAGTACTATTTCACAAGGACTTAATTCTGATTAGCTATTAATAATAGATTCATTACTTACTTATATTTTAGGTTGATACATTAAAGGAAAGGCTGAGTTGTTCTAGTCGTATTAGCCCAAAAACAAGGTATCTATGGCTAAAAAGAACTAACATGAAGTCTAATTCAGCGTATGTGATCGAGTCCGCTTAGTGCACTTCGGTGAATCTCCCTTTAAAGTATTGATCACCGATCTTGACAGTACATTTTTCCATCTTTTTAAACTCTGAAGGAGGACAAGAATTAGTCCATATTATCCCTTCGGGGGATCGCCAGTTGGGTTTTTCATGGCTTCATTGCCTATTATTTCTTGTTTGATCTCTCAACTTCTTCTCAACACGCACTGGCAACACATGTTATTTTAAAGCAGTAAAAAGAATAATAAGCGCTTGGGTTGCCTCCCAAAGAAGCACTTTATTTAATATCGTGACACGACATATTGTTCAAACTCAACAATCATTTTTGGGGTTTGGGATGGTGTCGCTAGGCAAAGTTCCCTTTGACTTGGATATAGATGAGTTGCAATTTGACCCAATTGGGTTTCTAGCTACTTGATAGAAACTCAGTGTGAAGTCACCGTCTGAGATAAAGTGGAAAAGATATTTTTTGAATCCTTCGCACCTTATCGGACCCTTCAACTTTGTTTGTAGATCCTTACAATCATGACTTCCATCTGGCTTCCTTTTAGCCCAGCAAGTTCATTTTGGCGTGGACGATCATAGGAGGCACATACTTATCTTTATCCTTTTCTCTATCTCTCCAATTTCAACCTCGCCTGTCTTTCCAACCACTATCTCTATCCTTGTTCCAACCTTCGTTCCCACTTTGTCACTGATAATTATTGTGAGAACCCCTCCCCCAACTCCCTCCCCCCCTCCCCCCTTGATTTTCAAAATATTAAACCTCTTCAGTACATACTGCCTCAAATTTTGCATAATTCGTGCACTACCCTATTGGTTCACATTTACCGATCTTGTTGCACCTCACATGACATGATTAAATCATAAATCAATTCGGGTCATCATTTAGACCATGTTTTCACTTTCATGGTCCTTGTCGATGTTCTCTCTGTTCAAACCTACTTGTAGAAGGGGCATTTGGTCTTCTCTAGCATGTAATGCTTGGTTTATACAATTGCCTAATCCATCCACCACGCACTAAGTGACCAGGCACACCATTATTGACTCAATCAAGGCTACAATAAAAGTAATGCATCAGCAGAATGTCTGAAATGCCATCCATTGGATATTACAAAAGTAACTTCTTGAACCTCATCCACATTTCATGCAAAGGCTCACCTCCAATACATTTGAAAAATTGGATTTGGTGATGAAGTTTAACCATCTTACTGAAAGAACTTCTCCAAGAATGCCTTGGTTAGCTCATCCCACAAGTAATAGAATCATTTGATAACTCCGTCCACCATCTTATAGCCTCTATCGTTATAGAGAATGAAAATAACCTCAACCGTATAGATCCTTGGGAGATATTCTTCAACAAAAAGCACACACCTCTTTGAAAATCCTAAGATTCTCATGGGGATCCTCATGAGTTGTACTCCCAAAAACTCCTTTCATTTAGAGCAATTTTATCATAATTTCGGTGATGTGAAACACCTTCCTCCTAATTTTAGGAGGTATCTGGGTTGCTCGCGTGGTTTGAATGACATTAATGGACATATCATTAGGATCATCCATATTAGCATTTTGACCATGGTGATTGTGATTTTCACTCCACTGGACACTCATATTGTTGACCTTCAAATCAACCAACAACAACACCAAACAACAAATCTACTACACGTTAACCAAATCAAAATTAATTTCTCCATTATAACTCTCAACCACTATTCTAAGGCAGCGGAGCCATTTTTAATAATGCTCAAATCACCCTCCAAATCCAATTGAAAGAGTGAGTGATCATAGCTAGTGAAAAACTTAATGAAGAGTCGGGGTCGCGTCCCACAAGGAATGGTATATCATAGAGAGCTCTTTATCAAGAAATTTAAACTTTAAATCAGCTCATTTTTACTAGTAAAAAAAATTTGGTGGATTATACCACCAATTTAATATAAATTTATGGCTACCAATTATCAAAGTTAAACTAAAATTGGAATGAAATCAATAGCTAACTGGCAATCTAGGGTGCGAAATTGGAAATTAATGTTACATAGGGATGAATGTTCTGATCCATAGTGATTAACATTCATGCATAGGATAAGTCATTGTCATTAACGTTGATCATCTTTCGATCTCGAAGCATCTATGCAAATAATCACCTTTCTGTCTCATCTATATGTCATTTCCCAATACCTTACTCTACTCTCTATTTCATGAATATGTCAAACAGATCCAACCCATAACTTCTTTTTCAAGCAATCCATAGACATCAAACCTAAATTTCTAGTATTGAACAAATTACGCACTCCAATAAATCTATTTCGAGTATTAGTCGAATATTGGATGTCTGAATCAAGTTTAAAACCTTAATCCATAATTTAGCCCATGATAATTATACCAAATTCATACATGAACAACAATAAAATAGAGCATAGAAAAATATCCACTATATTAAATCAACACCCAACCTCATTTCAGTACCCCTTGATCTTGGGGTTTTTCCACCCATCAAAAAAAGTAAAGAAAACATATATTTCATGAAATAATCCATGTTTAACTTAAAATAAATAAATTAAGAGTAAACCCACTCGGGTTCATCTTTAATTTTTCAAATTCAAGCTATAAATTGTAAAACCTCAAGAACTAGAAAAATATTCTTCTCAAATGTAAAATATTCTACTCACCTTTGTAAACCATCCAAGACTTTTTAGAACTCTAGTCTAACTGATTTCCTTAATTTTATCCTTTGACCTATTAAAATTTTCCTAAAATTTGTCCCAAACATCCACTTTATAACTGACTCAGTGATGTTAGTCGGGTTCGCCGATCCCGATCAGTGACTCATCTATTGCTTCTCAGCTCGCCTTGTAATGATCTAGGCTTTAAGTGTTTAAACCTCAGTTGTCCAACTCACTTGAATCATCTTTTCACGTTCAGTGAATCTTCGAATACCTCCTTTATCCGCTTTTTGAGCATTATATATTTGCTTTGCAAACTGTCACTTTGGGTGATATGCAGTAGGACCGTCATTCTATCTCGAAGCATCGCATTTTATCCTGGAGTTAACCTACCTTTTTTACTAGACAAAAGTGTTATGCATTATCAATTTTGACAAGTTTATGCTCCATTAGTGATCCTCCCTTCATGTTAGGTGATCAACAATTTTCACCTTGCATTTCATCTTGTACTTTTTTGTCATCTTTCAAACATCAGCCATTGCCTTTTCAAATTTCCTTCATAGATGCAAATCTTCAACATTTGATAAGAAAAGGACAAAGGTAGTCATTGAGCATACTAATTATTGTGGTAAGATAAACCTTAAATGAGTACAAAACTACCACTCATAGTAACTGAGCCATCCTTAGTGTACTGGTGTGGTACCCACGCCAACAATATTGAATATCCCCATACAAGGCATAGTACCTGAGGCTACCATTAGTATATACTAGGCATTATATTCGATCAAACTGATATACCATGGTTTCACGGTATAATTAATACTTTTTCCTTAAGTTTAATGTGTCCGAAAGTCTTTTTGTGCTAATTTTTATATAAGTTTCTCTTTGTTTTGCAGGAAATCTGTCCAAAGCTGAATGCGGAGATTTTGAGCGAAGAAATACAGAAGAGACCACCTACGGAGCTTATGACGGTCCGTCGTGCTTGCGACGGTCCGTAGGTGGCAGCGTAGTGCAGCTGCTGAAGGAAGATGGGGAAGTCTGACCAAGTGTGGGGTTACGAAGCTTGTGACGGTCCGTCGTGGCTACGATGGTCCGTCCTGCAGTTCGTCATGGAGTTCAGAGAAGTAATCCCAGTACCCAGATTCCAAGCGTTGAAGTGTTTTGAAACGAAGACCCTCGACGGACCGTTGTGCCTATGACGGTCCATCATACTTGCCGTCGAGGGTGGTGAAGAGAGCAGCAGAAGAAATTGCATTAGTATGGGACGACAGAATCCATGACAGTCCGTCGTGACCACGACGATCCGTCGTGAGGTCCGTCGACCCAGCCGCGTTTTGATAGATTTCAAGCAAATAGAGTCCTTGTATAATTAGGTTTTTATTTTCTATAAATAGTTCGAAAAACCTCGTTTTAGATGTCGGAGTCTGGACCTTTGATTATTAGGTTAGACACTGTACCATGGTTATGCTCTGTATTATTAGGTTATTTTTAGATTTTTATCAGTGATTGTTGGTGATTTTTGTTGATTAATCAAAGCGAACTTTTGGATTTTACTCTTTCTCATTGAGGTAAGTACATGAATTCTTATATCATATATTTGAATATTGTAATTATGGCTATGAGTAACTAAACTCCATAATTAGGGTTATGGGAACCATAGGCTAATAATGAGATAAACCCTAACTAAAATAACAATTCTAGAATAGTGTCTTGCATGTATTAATAATTCTTTTGCTTAGAAGTCTTTTTAACGGATGGCCAACGTTAGAACTCGCCTTAATGCTACTTGCCGGACCAAGGAGGTAGATAATAGGAAAAGAATTATTAACATAGATTTAGTGTATACTATCTAATAGGCTAGTATTGATTGGTACGAGGTAATAACTGAGTCAAATATCGAATGCGATGCTTAATATGTGGTAAAGATAAGGGTTAGGAAAGCAACACACGTAGCCAGACCAAGGTGCGGAGTGAAATTTTCTAGATGCCGGACCAAGATTTAGAAATACATAACTTATCACTTTGCATGCAAGATACTAGGAAAGAATTGTTATAGTTAGAATTATCAAGTTATGCACCTGTGGGGAACACGTAAACCCTAGTTACTTTGATTAATTGATTAAACTCCAACATTCAAAGCTGTTAAGTGTCTCTTTCAATTTAGTTAGTTATTTTCACTCATTTAGAACTAGAAACCCCCCCCCCCTTTTATTGTTTTTATTTTCCAAGGAAGTCATTGACCAAACAATTGTAATAACAGGTTGAAGTTAAGTCTATACTATTTTCCTCGTGGGAACGATCCCAACCTCACTAGTTGGGTTATTTACTTGACACGACCGCTTTACTTCTTATTTGAGAAGTAAGTTTGAGCGTATCAA
>NC_028637.1:73380494-73391765 GCF_001406875.1 Solanum pennellii | reverse complement strand
AAGACCCTCGACGGACCGTTGTGCCTATGACGGTCCGTCATACTTGCCGTCGAGGGTGGTGAAGAGAGCAGCAGACGAAATTGCATAAGTATGGGACGACGGAATCCATGACGGTCCGTCGTGACCACGACGATCCGTCGTGAGGTCCGTCGACCCAGCCGCGTTTTGATAGATTTCAAGCAAATAGAGTCCTTGTATAATTAGGTTTTTATTTTCTATAAATAGTTCGAAAAACCTCGTTTTAGATGTCGGAGTCTGGACCTTTGATTCTTAGGTTAGACACTGTACCATGGTTATGCTCTGTATTATTAGGTTATCTTTAGACTTTTATCGGTGATTGTTGCTGATTTTTGTTGATTAATCAAAGCGAACTTTTGGATTTTACTCTTTCTCATTGAGGTAAGTACATGAATTCTTATATCATATATTTGAATATTGTAATTATGGCTATGAGTAACTAAACTCCATATTAGGGTTGTGGGAACCATAGTCTAATAATGAGATAAACCCTAACTAAAATAACAATTCTAGAATAGTGTCTTGCATGTATTAATAATTCTTTCGCTTAGAAGTCTTTTTAACGGATGGCCAACGTTAGAACTCGCCTAAATGCTACTTGCCGGATCAAGAAGGTAGATAATAGGAAAATAATTATTAACATATATTTAGTGTATACTATCTAATAGGCTAGTATTGATTGGTACGAGGTAATAACTGAGTCAAATATCGAATGCGATGCTTAATATGAGGTAAAGATAAGGGTTAGGAAAGCAACACACGTAGCCGGACCAAGGTGCGGAGTGAAATTTTCTAGATGTCGGACCAAGGTATCACTTTGCATGCAAGATACTAGGAAAGAATTGTTATAGTTAGAATTATCAAGTTATGAACCTGTGGGGAACACGTAAACCCTAGTTACTTTGATTAATTGATTAAACTCCAACATTCAAAGCTGTTAAGTGTCTCTTTCAATTTAGTTAGTTATTTTCACTCATTTAGAACTAGAAAACCCCCCCCCCCCATTTATTGTTTTTATTTTCCAAGGAATTCATTGACCAAACAATAGTTATAACAGGTTGAAGTTAAGTCTAGACTATTTTCCTCGTGGGAACGATCCCAACCTCACTAGTTGGGTTATTTACTTGACACGACCTCTTTACTTCTTATTTGAGAAGTAAATTTGAGCGTCTCACAAACCATGGGTATATCTTATACCACGCATGGTACCCGAGCCAACCCAACTTTTATAAACAAACATGCACAAATATATATGATAATGTAAAAAGACCACTGTAACCCATAAATCTTAATCATGTAATTGATTAAGAAATTACCTTTCTGTGAAATGACCCTTTTGTCTTGACCTCGGTGTTATCGTGCTTAGTAAGTGTTTTAGGAATGGTGATTGATGTCCCCAATGCGATCAGATGAGATTCTGATGGATTTTAACCTTTTCGTTGAATTTTACTAAATTTGTTGATTTTGGTCAACATTATGAGATCCAAGTGTTGGTTAGTTGTTCTTTCATTTTTGTTTGGTTGAGAAAGTCGAGTTGTCTAGTAAGGTGGTTGGTCAGAACTTTAAGGCATTAGGTTGTTATGTGGGTATTTAGGTGAGAAGTTAACCTTTATCTGAAAGAGAAGTCTGAGAGAGTATTTATCACTCATTGAGCCCCTAGGTTTTTTAATTCTCCAAATTTATTAGGTTTCTCTTCAATTCTTTGTGGGTTCTAATTGTGTTGATCCAGTTGTTTGATTTTGATGTTATTATGATTGTTTTGACTTTGTAGACAATTGTCACGCCTCGAGCTACCCCTGAGACTCGGACAAGGAACCTAGGACCACAAGTGATCCCAAGTTAACTTTGACGGCATGATAATGAGCATACTACTGAATCTGCTTAATTGAAAATCTGAAATCGATCTATGCGTGATCTAGGTGCCGAGAACCTGAACCTACATCACGAGAAGATGTAGCGCACGTATGCGTCAGTACTTGAAAGTTACTGAGCATATAGGATAGAATAAAACTGAAATAAAACATAACAGAACAAGCACAAAAGAAAGTATAATAATCTGAACATGATAAAGAGAATTCTGAGCTAACTGAATGCAATGACCAATTTATAACATGCTAAAACTGAATACTGAATATAGTAATAAATGGTCAATGCAAGAGAGTCTGACTGCACTATGAGAGCTAATAATAACCGACAATAAAACCACATGAGCTAAATTTGGAGTCCGATGTATATGCCCTATCGAGAGGACCCAATATACCCTGCCAAAGGTATAAAGGCATGCTGGCGTGATCACTAAACTGATTGCCCACAGAGGGGACTTACAACCTACTTGGCTAGTAGTTCTAGGACTAATTGGGTACGATGAACCTTATTCCAACTCGGTATTATGCTACTCCCATTGATTTATGTAGTTAACTGATTATGTCTGAATTTATGTAATAATTGGATAACTCAAAACTGAACATGCAAACTAAGAATGCAACATTTAATCTGATAGTAATGCATTAAAAACAGAGGCAGGTATAACAGAATGGTTAAAACATCTGACCTAGCATGTGTAATTCAAGAACTAAAGAAATACAAATCTAGGGTTCTAAAATTCATGCGATAAACTAAATATTAACTTTACAATATGATTTAGAACATATATTTAATAAATTCATGAACTTCTATCAAAGTTCTAGAAACCCTAGGTTTAATCATGATAAGAGAATCAAGAATTGACTGAAAACTAGGGACCCAATAGGTGAAAGGAACCCACTAGTGAAATCCCACATACCTGGTGATGAAATTCATGGGGAAACACTTAGATTTTGGGGCTGGAACTGTTAGAACCCTGTTGCATTAATGAACTAGGGTTCATGACATTTTTCTCCTTTCTTGCTTCTGCTTTTCTAAGTTTTGATTAATGATTTGACTTAGGGTAAGTTTTAGTTATGTTTCTAGGCTTAAAGCGACTAAAATCTGATGATTTAGGGTCAACATGACGTATCTTAAGGTTTAAATGAAGTGGGAAAAGACCAAAAGACCCCTGGGTTAATTGCTGTCGGACCAAATGACGACCTAGAAAGACGGTCCGTCGTTTGGGTTCGTAGGTTGGGCCTGTTCGACAGTCCTTTACTAAAACGGGCATAACTTTTTACTCGGAGGTTTGATTTTAACAAGGTCGGTGTCTATGGAAAGCTAATTCAATTATCTATCTTTTGGTAGGTCATGTACACCTAATTCATTTTGTGCTAAGAATTATGATAATTTGAGGTTGACCCAACTACATTTTCCCCCTAATAGTCTGCTATTTCTTACCTACAGTAAAACCAACGGACCGTAGGTCCATCTACAGACCGTGCTGGTCAATCATGGTTAATGACAGAGAGAGGGTGAATGGGGTGTTGATCGAAGGAATCAAACTACGGACCGTAATCTGACCTACAGACCGTCGGTCCGTCCGTCATTTGACACATAGTTAAATTTTATGGATTGAGATTTTGGGTTGTTTCGGAACCCAATCGATGGATGTGCAGGACAGACCGTGGGTAAGGCTACGGTCCGTCGATGGACACCGTCTGCACCTGTAAATTTTCTAAAAAAATTGGATTTTGGTCTTTTTTGGATATGGGTTGTTACATTATATCTCCTTGGGAACATTCTTCCTTGAATGAAGGCTAAACTAGTTGTAATAGAGGGAGAGATCTGCAACCCTACTACTAAACACTAAGAACTGACTTTCTGAATGAATTGAGTTCCCAGAACATGCAAATATGCTGAAAATACAAGTACAAACTGAGGGAACATGATTCTAAGACTGAATTCACGCATGAATGACTGGAAAACTGAAGAGGAACTATTATCTTAAGATGGAGTGGAATTGGAAGGAAAGAGGTGAGGATACTTGACTTTCATGGCTGCTTCTACTTCCCAAGTAGCTCCCTCTACGGACTGACTCTTCCACAAAACCTTGACTGAAGCGACTTCTTAATTTCTCAACCTTCATACTTGACGGTCAAGAATCTCAACTGGTACATCCTTGTAAGAAAGACTATCTTTCACAACCACACTCTCTAATGGCACTACAGAGGCTGGATCGCCCATACACTTCTTCAAGAGTGAGATGTGGAAGACCGGATGCACTGCTACCAATTATGCTGGCAACTATTACTCATATGCCACCTTGCCAACCCTTTACAAGATCTTGTAAGGGCCTGCATATCTTGGACTGAGCTTCCCTTTCTTTCCAAATCTCATCACCCCTTTCATAGGTGAGACTTTCAAAAAAAAAACAATCATCAACTTGGAACTCTAGTTCCCTTCTCCTTACATCTGTGTAAGGTTTCTGACGACTTTGGGCTGGCTTAAGTCTATCTCTAATGAGTTGAACTTTCTCCATAGCATAAAGGACTAAATCTGGCCCTATTAAAGTTGTTTCACCTACTTCAGACCAACCAACAGGAGATCTACATCTACGCCTATACAAAGCCTCATAAGGGGTCATCTGAATGCTGGAATGGTAGCTATTGTTGTAGGCGAACTCAATCAGAGGAAGGTGATCATCCCAACTACCCTTGCAATCGATCACAAAAGCTCTCAACATATCTTCTAAGGTTTGAATGGTACATCTTCCTGTCCATCCGTCTGTGGATGAAATGATGTACTAAGGTTAACTTGAGTACCAAGACCCTTCTGAAATAACTTCCATAAATGAGAGGTAAAATGAGGACCTTTATCTGAGATTATAGACAAAGTAACCCCATGCAACCTCTCAATTTAATTAATGTAAAGCTTGGCATAGTCCTCTGCCGGATATGTAGTCTTGACCTTTAAAAAGCAAGAAGACTTAGTTAACCTATCAACTATCATCCAAATTGAGTCATGTTGTCTACGAGTACGAGGTAACCCTGTGATGAAATCCATATTGATCATTTCCCACTTCCAAGTAGGAATATCGATCTCTTGAGTCATACCTCCTGGTTTCTGATGTTCTACCTTGACTTGCTGGCAATTGGGGCACTTACTCACAAATCTGCTATGTCCCTCTTCATGTCATTCCACCAATAGACTTCTCGCAGATCGCGGTACATCTTAGTGGCACCTGGATGAATAGAATACCTGGAGTTTTGGGATTCTGCAAGGATATGCTTTCTCAACTCACCCACATCAGGAACACACAATCTACCCTGGTAGCGAAGTACACCATCTCCACCTTGGGAGAAAACCTCCACTCTCTGATTGTGGACTACACACTTAAGTTCAAGAAAGATCGGATCACTGTCTTGATTTTTCTTAACCTCCACTACCAAGGAAGACTCTACCCCATTTTGAACTGTTACATAATTGTCTGACATGCTCATAAGGCGAACTCCCAAGTAGCAAGCCTGTGAACATCCTTTACTACCTCCTTCATTTCTTCCTCAACATGGGCTACACTACCCATAGATAATCTACTAAGAGCGCCTTCTACTACATTCGCCTTACCCGAATGATAATACACACTCATATCATAATCCTTAAGGAACTCTAGCGATCTCCTCTGGCGAAGATTCAACTCTTTCTGGGTGAACACATACTGAAGGCTCTTATGGTCAGTGAACACATCTACATGAACACCATACAAGTAGTGTCTTCATATCTTGAGTGCAAACATCACTGATGCAAGCTCGAGGCATAGTTCTTCTCATGCACCTTAAGCTGTCTAGAAGCATACGCTATAACCTTATCTCGCTGCATAAACACACAACCTAGGCCAACTCTAGATGCATCACAATAGATCACATAACCATCTGAACCCTCTGGTAGAGTCAAGACAGGAGCTGTAGTCAATCTTATTTTCAGTTCTGCAAAGCTTTTCTCACAATTATCTGAACATTGAACCTAGACCATCTTCTGAGTCAACCTAGTCAATGGTGAGGCTATGGAGGAGAATCCTTCCACGAACCTTCTATAATAACCCGCTAGACCTAAGAAACTTCTAATATCTGCAGCAGAGGTAGGTCTTGGCCATTGTTTCACTGCTTCTATCTTCCGTGAATCCCCTCGGATCCCTTCGCTAGATACAATGTGACCAAGGAAAGCAACGGATTGCAACCAGAACTCACATTTGCTGAACATAGGGAATAACTGGCGATCCTTGAGAGTCTATACACAATTCTCAAATGAATCGGATGTTCTTCCTCATTCATAGCATAAATGAGGATATCATTAGTGAAGACGATAACGAACAAGTCCAAGTGTTGTTTGAATACTCTGTTCATCAAATTAATAAAAGCTGCAAGAGCATTGGTTAGTCCAAACGACATAACTACAAATGGTAATGACCATACCGAGTTCTGAAGGCTATTTTTGGAATGTCACTGTCTCTGACTCTAAGATGATGATAACCCGATCGGAGGTCTATCTTTGAGAAGTGACTAGCACCCTGAAGTTGGTAAAACAAGTCATCAATCTGTGGATCTTATTCTTAATTGTGATTTTGTCCAATTGTCAATAGTCAATGCATATGAGAGAACTATCTTTCTTCTTTACGAACAACACTGGTGAACCCCATGATGAAATACTAGGTCTGATGAAGCCCTTATCTAAAAGGTCTTTCAACTCGTCTTTCAATTCCTTAAGCTCTACTGGAGCCATTTTGTAAGGAGGAATATAAATAGGCTGGGTATTTGAAAGGAAATTAATTCCAATGTCGATTTCCTTTCGGGAGGGACTTTGGGAAGATCTTCTGGAAATACTTCTGGAAACTCACAGACTACTGGAACTAACTCAAGAGTTTGGGTTTCAGAGCTAGAATCCTTAACCCAAACTAGATGATAGAGATAAACCCTTATAAATCATCTTTCTGGCCTTAAGGTAAGAAATGATTTGACCCATAGTCGCTAAGATACTACCCTTCCATTCTAGGATTGGTTCGTCTTGGAACTGAAAATGAACAATCCTAGTTCTACAATCGACTGAGGCATAACAGGAATGTAATCAATCCATGCCTAGAATAACATCGAAGTCTACCATTTCTAACTCTACAAGATCTGCTGAGGTGACTTTCTGAGAGACTGTGACAGGGCAATTTTCGTATACCCATCTAGCTATAACTGGGTCACTGAATGAAGTAGACTGAGAAAGGTTCTGAGAGATTTTCTGGACTAACACTGAATTGGACTGCTACGTAAGGAGTTACAAAAGAAAGAGTAGCCCCTGGATCTAACAATGCATAACAAGGTCAAATACTCGTAACGTACCAGTAACTACATCAGGAGAACCTTCCTAATCCTGGCGAGCCTGAAGAGAATACAACATGTTCTGGCGCTGAACGCCACCTGTACCAGATGAGTTACCCAGCTGAGTTGGGCGACTTGCTGTTGTTGCTGAAGTTGTAGACTGAGCTCTACCATTATCGCTTCCTTGACCCTGTCTAGAAGGACAATCCCTCAACCTGTGGCCAGACTGACCGCAGCCAAAACATCCTTCGTTTCCTGCGAGATACTCGCTCGGATGGTTTTTACCACACTTAGGGCAAGTGGGGTAAGTCTTGGTGCCTGAAACACTTCATTAAGACTTAGAGCCTGGTGCTACCCTTCTGGTCATGCCTGTTGTTGGAGGATGGAACACTATACGGCAAAGGGGATGAAGCTGAAACCTTCTGCTGACTCTGCGAGCGATTTCCACCACCCAATTTCTGCTGAGAATAGTCATACTTCCCAATCCTAGCCTTCTTATTCTCCCTAGCCTGTTCCCTAATGTTATCACCCTCAACCTGCTGAGCATGAGTCATAAACCTAGAGATGTTCATATCTCCAAGTAACATAGCACTTCTACACTCAATTTTCACCCAATCCGACACTCCATACAAGAACTTATTCATCTGAGCCTTGGAGTCAGCAACCATGTGAGGAGAATACCTTGAGAGTTGGTTAAACTTCATCTGATACTCTTGGACAGTGATGTTAACATGCCTCAAGTTCATGAATTCCTGAGCCTTTGCCTCCCTCAATTCTATTGGGAAAAACTTGTCGAGAAAAGTCTCACTAAAGCAATCTCAAGTGATAGGAGCCGCATTTGCACCCCTATTCTCCTTCCACTTAGTGTACCAAATATGAGCAACATGTTTCAACATGTATGATGCCAACTCAACCCGATCATTTCCAGTGACTTGCATTACCTCAAAGATTTTCTTGATCTCATCCAAGAAATTCTGAGGATCCTCATTAGCTTGCAATCCTAAAAACTCAGGTGGATTCATCCTAACAAAGTCACGGACCCCTGCTGCTACTGATCCACCATTTTTATTCATATGAGCATGAACCCGATTGTTCTGGTTAGTCATAATCTGAGCCAACATCTGTATAGCATTTCTGAACTCAGTATTAGAGGTTTCATGATTTGGGACCGGAGGAGTTCCGTTTGCATTCCTGGCATTCATATTCCTAGAGTTAGCTCTACGAGGAGGCATGATCTGAAACGTTAAACGTCAAATTAAAGTGGAATAAGATCATACCTTATGCGTGATAAGAGTAACAAAAAAGTGAAGTTTTCCTAAAACACTTTGTAGCCTCCCTCTCATTTGATGTGGTGCACTTCACACCCATGAAAAGGACTATACTTAGTGTGGCTTTTCAGACATTCGAGGACTCTTGAACTTAATGCTCTGATACCATGTTTTTTCATGCCCCGAGCTACCCCCAAGACGCGGATACGGAACCTAGGACCACAAGTGTACCCAAAGCTAACCCTGATGGCATGATCATGAGCATACTAAAGATAATAAACTTTTGCGGAAGCTAAATCATACTTAAAACGAAAATATGGGGAATACCTATATGCTATAATTGAGATAAATGAAATATTGATGAGTTTAATACAAAAAAAGTATTAACTCAATACTAAGCTGAAAATAAGTATGTCCGAAAATAGCCTCTAAACTGGACTAGAAATACTGGGACAAAGCCCCAGCTAAATCTAGCAAAAACTGAAACTAAAAGACTAAATGCTGAAAACAAACTCATCTATTGTCCTCGGAGAATGAGGACTCACCACTAGATCTGCAGAACTGGAGATCGGAAATCGATCTAAGCGCGATCTGGATGCTGAGAACCTGAACCTACATCATGAGAAGATGTAGCGCACGTATGCATCAGTACTTAAAGAACTGAGCATGTAGGATAGAATAAAAGTTGAAATAAAAACATAACTGAACAAGCACAAAAACAAGTATAATAATCTGGACATGATATACTAAATTCTGAGATAATTAGATGCAATGACCAATTTATAACATGCTGAAACTGAATACTGAATATACTGATAGATGGTCAATGCAAGAGAGTTTACGGAACTGTAGGATCTACAAATAACCAATAATAAAACCACATGATCTAAATATGGAGTCCGAAGTATACGCCCCATCGAGAGGACCCAATATAGCCTTCCAGAGGTATAAAGGCATGCTGGCGTGATCACGAAACAGATTGCCCACAGAGGGGACTTACAACCTGCTTGGCTAGTAGTTTTGGGACTAATTGGGTACGTTGAACCCTAGTCCAACTCGGTATGATGCTAGTCTCATTGATTTATGTAGTTAACTGATTATGTCTTAATTTTCTGTAATTACTAGATATCTCAAAATTGAACATGCAAACTGAGAATGCAACATTTAATCTGATAATGATGCATTAAAAATTGAGACATGTATTACTGAATAACAGAAATATCTGACCTAGCATATGTAATTCAATAACTAAACAATACAATCTAGGGTTCTTAAATTCATGCAATAAACTGAATAATAACTTGACAATCTGATTTGGAACATATATTTAATAAATTCATGAAGTTCTAACAAAGTTCTAGAAACCCTAGGTTTAATCATGATAAGGGAATCAAAAACTGACTGAAAACTAGGGACCCAATGGGTGATAGGAACCCACTAGTGAAATCTCACATACCTGGTGATAAAATTCATAGAGAAATATTCAGATTTCATGGCTGAAACTACTGGACCCTTGATGCGTTCTTGAATCAGGGTTCTTGACCTTTTTCTCCTTTCTTGTGTCTAATTTTCTAAGTTTTGGTTAATGATTTGACTGAAGTGAGTTTTAGATATGTTTCTAGGCTTAAAATGACTAAAATCTGATGATTTAGGATCAAGATGACGTATCTTAAGGTTTAAACAAAGTGGAAAAAGACCAAAGGACCCCTTGGTTAATTGTTGTCGGACAAACGACGACCTGGTGATATACCGTGGCTTCACGGTATAATTAATACTTTTTCCTTAAGTTTAGTGTGTCCGAAAGTCTTTTTGTGCTAATTTTTATATAAGTTTCTCTTTGTGTTGCAGGAAATCTGTCCAAAGCTGAATGTGGAGATTTTGAGCGAAGAAATACAGAAGAGACCACCTACGGAGCTTATGACGGTCCGTCGTGCTTGCGACGGTCCGTAGGTGGCAGCGTAGTGCAACTGCTGAAGGAAGATGGGGAAGTCTGACCAAGTGTGGGGTTACGAAGCTTGTGACGGTCCGTCGTGGCTACGACGGTCCGTCCTGCAGTTCGTCATGGAGTTCAGAGAAGTAATCCCAGTACCCAGATTCCAAGCGTTGAAGTGTTTTGAAACGAAGACCCTCGACGGACCGTTGTGCCTATGACGGTCCATCATACTTGCCGTCGAGGGTGGTGAAGAGAGCAGCAGAAGAAATTGCATTAGTATGGGACGACAGAAACCATGACGGTCCGTCGTGACCACGACGATCCGTCGTGAGGTCCGTCGACCCAGCCGCGTTTTGATAGATTTCAAGCAAATAGAGTCCTTGTATAATTAGGTTTTTATTTTCTATAAATAGTTCGAAAAACCTCGTTTTAGATGTCGGAGTCTGGACCTTTGATTATTAGGTTAGACACTGTACCATGGTTATGCTCTGTATTATTAGGTTATTTTTAGATTTTTATCAGTGATTGTTGGTGATTTTTGTTGATTAATCAAAGCGAACTTTTGGATTTTACTCTTTCTCATTGAGGTAAGTACATGAATTCTTATATCATATATTTGAATATTGTAATTATGGCTATGAGTAACTAAACTCCATAATTAGGGTTATGGGAACCATAGGCTAATAATGAGATAAACCCTAACTAAAATAACAATTCTAGAATAGTGTCTTGCATGTATTAATAATTCTTTTGCTTAGAAGTCTTTTTAACGGATGGCCAACGTTAGAACTCGCCTTAATGCTACTTGCCGGACCAAGGAGGTAGATAATAGGAAAAGAATTAT
>NC_028637.1:73368001-73380346 GCF_001406875.1 Solanum pennellii | reverse complement strand
TCATTTAGAAATAGAAACCCCCCTTTTATTGTTTTTATTTTCCAAGGAAGTCATTGACCAAACAATAGTAATAACAGGTTGAAGTTAAGTCTAGACTATTTTCCTCGTGGGAACGATCCCAACCTCACTAGTTGGGTTATTTACTTGACACGACCGCTTTACTTCTTATTTGAGAAGTAATTCTCCATATATACATAGTCTAAGTAAGACACGACGGACCCCACGACGGTACGTCATACTCACAACGGTCCGTGCTGATCGTCGGCGCTTTGCGCCCCAGGTTTGTTTCACCTACCACTCTAGTATTTCAATTTTTTTATGAATTGGGGACAATTGCATGCTTTTTTGTTGGGGGTGGGGTAAATGGAAAGTGAGTGCTGGGGTGAAGTCTGAGTAGCCCAATTCACTATCCTCTTTTGGGGTTTTCTTGCCTGTGTTCTTTTTCCCCAAGAGACTGATTACTTTTTCTGTTGAACCGGCATGTCTATATCTTGTGTACATAGTTTAATTTTGGAGCATGATGGCTAAAATGATATTCTGATAAAATGGAAAATGAAGCATGACTAGGCATTGAAATTGATAAATGTGTGGCTCTAAGCATGGCATAGAGGTACACCACTGCATGACCCTAAGTCTAAAATTCGAACTAGGTGTCTGATAATCTGGTAGAGTGATGAAATGTCAAGTGAGTGTGAGGAAGATTTGAATAGTCCACTATTTGTACTGAGCTAGAACTTGCCTGGTTAGTCCTGCTAAAAAGTAAGCTGTAATAGACAATTAGGAAAGGATCATGGGCCCTTATTCAACCTAGCCATTTCTAGCCTAAATAAAAGAAAACCAAATTTATCCTTCTTTGATCCAAATGATTTGATCTTAAATTAGACCTTTCTTTCTCACCCCAACAGATCTTTTCTGGGAATAATATGTTGGCCCTGGTCCCTCCTTGGACATGTGCACCTCAGCTTATGCCAAAAGCATAAGTTGAGGGTGGCTAATGCAGTAAACAACCTTTTTATGGCCCTGACCCAACTTTGGGTATTGTGTACCTTGACTCATGGCAAAGCCATGAGTTGAGGGTGGCTATTATGAGGAATGCTCTGGAAAGTAGGGTTGAAAGAACAAAGAGAGAGAAAGAACAAAAGTAAAGTGACTCAAGAATTCGTTGAAAGAAAAGTAAAGAAAAAGAAAAATATACAAGAATTACAAACAAGAAAAGAAGACAGTCACTTACACAACTGAAGAAAGAAGAGAAAATAGCAAGGTGAAAGAATATGAGAAACTGGACGAGATAAAATGATAAAAAGAGGGAAGGTTTAGCCGAGATGTCAAGGAGGGCAAAAAGTCATTAAAGTATACCTAAATATACCCTACCTGACCCTGAGCCTATGTTACAAGCTAAGAAAGTCCTATCGTGATCCTAAGGGTTGTATAGCAAACTTAAGGCAGTGAAAAAATAAGGGCAAGCTTATGGCAATAGGTATGAATGAGTGTGACTTTGTTCTGAGAGCGAGTGTTGAAAAATAATCCTTTTACTCAAACTGAAATCATTATGTGAAAAACAAGGATTTTTGTTTCAAAGTGAGGACACTAGTTGCAATACCGGAATTGTTAGCACCTCGGTGAGAAATTGAAGAGTATAGGTGTTAGTGCATGGTGAGTCTGTGCATGTTCTGATCCCACATAATTCAAGCCTAATAGTGATAATATGCATAGATTTGATGAGATTAATTGGGATTGATAGTCAAATGATTGCAAAGGATAAAACATGGATACTATTGTACAAAGATTGTGTAGTGAGTCATAGTGCGTCGCTTGAGGACAAACAACGAATTTAAGTTGAGGGTGTTGATATACCGTGGTTTCACGGTATAATTAATACCTTTTCCTTAAGTTTAGTGTGTAAGAAAGTCTTTTTGTGCTAATTTTTATATAAGTTTCTCTTTGTTTTGCAGGAAATCTGTCCAAAGCTGAATGCGGAGATTTTGAGCGAAGAAATACAGAAGAGACCACCTACGGAGCTTATGACGGTCCGTCGTGCTTGCGACGGTCCGTAGGTGGCAGCGTAGTGCAGCTGCTGAAGGAAGATTGGGAAGTCTGACCAAGTGTGGGGTTACGAAGTTTGTGAAGGTCCGTCGTGGCTATGACGGTCCGTCCTGCGATTCGTCATGGAGTTCAGAGAAGTAATCCCAGTACCCAGATTCCAAGAGTTGAAGTGTTTTGAAACGAAGACCCTCGACGGACCGTTGTGCCTATGACGGTCCGTCATACTTGCCGTCGAGGGTGGTGAAGAGAGCAGCAGAAGAAATTGCATAAGTATGGGACGACGGAATCCATGACGGTCCGTCGTGACCACGACGATCCGTCGTGACCACGACGATCCGTCGTGAGGTCCGTCGACCCAGCCGCGTTTTGATTGATTTCAAGCAAATAGAGTCCTTGTATAATTAGGTTTTTATTTTCTATAAATAGTTTGAAAAACCTCTTTTTAGATGTCGGAGTCTGGACCTTTGATTATTAGGTTAGACTCTATACCATGGTTATGCTTTGTATTAATAGGTTATCTTTAGACTTTTATCAGTGATTGTTGGTGATTTTTGTTGATTAATCAAAGCAAACTTTTGGATTTTACTCTTTCTCATTGAGGTAAGTACATGAATTCTTATATCATATATTTGAATATTGTAATTATGGCTATGAGTAACTAAACTCCATAACTAGGGTTGTGGGAACCATAGGCAAATAATGAGATAAACCCTAACTAAAATAACAATTCTAGAATAGTGTCTTGCATGTATTAATAATTCTTTCGCTTAGAAGTCTTTTTAACGGATGGCCAACGTTAGAACTCGCCTTAATGCTACTTGCCGGACCAAGGAGGTAGATAATAGGAAAAGAATTATTAACATAGATTTAGTGTATACTATCTAATAGGCTAGTATTGATTGGTACGAGGTAATAACTGAGTCAAATATCGAATGCGATGCGTAATATGAGGTAAAGATAAGGGTTAGGAAAGCAACACATGTAGCCGAACCAAGGTGCGGAGTGAAATTTTCTAGATGCCGGACCAAGGATTTAGAAATACATAACTTATCACTTTGCATGCAAGATACTAGGAAAGAATTTTTATAGTTAGAATTATCAAGTTATGAACCTGTGGGGAACACGTAAACCCTAGTTACTTTGATTAATTGATTAAACTCCAACATTCAAAGCTGTTAAGTGTCTCTTTCAATTTAGTTAGTTATTTTCACTCATTTAGAACTAGAAACCCCCCCTTTTATTGTTTTTATTTTCCAAGGAAGTCATTGACCAAACAATAGTAATAACAGGTTGAAGTTAAGTCTAGACTATTTTCCTCGTGGGAACGATCCCAACCTCACTAGTTGGGTTATTTACTTGACACGACCGCTTTACTTCTTATTTGAGAAGTAAGTTTGAGCGTATCACCTGGACAGATGGTTCATCGTTCCATCGACGGTTCGTCGTTTGGGTCCGTAGGTTGGGACTGTTCGATAGGCCTTTACTAAAACGGGCATATAACTTTTTACTCGGAGGTCTGATTTTAGCAAGGTCGGTGGCTATGTAAAGCTAAATCATGGGACACCTAATTTATTTTTTGCTAAGAGTTATAACCATTTGAAGTTGACCCAATTGCAATTTCCCCTAAATGTCTGCTATTTCTCTCCTACGGACCGTGCTGGTCAATCGTGGTTCTTGTCAGAGAGTGGTGAATGGGGTGTTGATCGACGGACTCAGACTACGGACCGTAGTCTGACCTACAGACCATCGGTTCGTTTGTCGTTCGACATTTAGTCAAATTTTTTGGATTGAGATTTTGGGTGGTGTCTGACCCAATCGACGGATATGCAGGACGGATCGTGGGTCAGGCTATGGTCCGTCGATGGCCACCGTCTGTTGCACCTGTAGATTTTTTGAAAAACTGGTTTTTGTTCTGTTTTTTATACGGGGTGTTACAACAATGAATGAGGATTTTAGCTTAACAAATTAACCCTTTAAACTATAAAAGTGGGAACTCCAAATTAAAAGCTTATATTGCCATCAATCTTTCGTAATAGTAGTATTGTGTTTTTTATCGTTCTGCTCTTTTCTTTCTAGGGGTAGGAAACTTGATTTCCTACGTTAACAAGAAGATACTGGAGTGCATATATATTTTCATTCACTGCTCATGATCGACAAATCATCACAAATTTCTTGCCATCTTGTTCCAGAAGTTCTCTTCAATGTTTTCCATTACAGATTCAAAAAAGTTGCCGGAAGAAAAATATATTCTTCTTATCAACAATGTGTTGGTGCTTACTCTCTTTGATGATGATTTTCATAGTGATCCATCTGATATAGCCAATGATTTGAAAATTAATGTTGTAGCATTACGGCCTTTCTATGAGTACTTAGGTTGCAAGCTTGTTCTTGAGAAAAATGTTGTGTTGGCTACACTTCCTGTTCCACCTGTATTTCCAAGTGTGAGGAAGATAATAAGGTAGATTCGTTTGTTACAGTTACCTCAGAAATTGAGAGCCCATGAAATACCAGCGTTCTCAGATCGTCCCTGTTGTCAATTTTCTCATATTTGATTTTCCATCAATTTTGAATACCTATTTACTGAAAGTCAAAACTTGATTTCTGATACGAAGAATTGTAGTGCAAGGTTTATATATCGCATCTGATCTGCAGTTTCTACCGTTAAGTTATGTTAAATGCTTTAACCTATTTTCTTAATAATGGTCTTTTGAGATCTAAAGGAAGAGGTAATCCAACATAGGTGGCATGACTTCTGGTAGGGGTGGTACAACTCTAAAGGGAAAAGGTCTAGGCTCTACGTAGATTATAGGTGGAAAAGAGGTCAGTGATATGCTTTTCTAAGGAGACGTGAGGCTTCTGATGATGTGATCACAGGTATTGTCCAAGTTTGCCACCTACCTATCTTTGTATTATTTGATCTAGGATTTACTTTCTCATATGTGATTACCTATTTTGTTGATGGGTTTGATATGATGTCTAATTGCATGCCAATGCTTATTCATGCTTCTACACCAGTGGGTATATCTTAGTGGTGGATCGAGTGCATCGATCTTGTCTTATTTCTTTGTCTTGGAATGGTACTTGAGTAGACTTGATCATTTTAGGGATGGTAGACTTTGACATTATATTGGGTATGAATTGGCTCTCCCTGCATCATACTATTTTGGATTGTTTTTATAAGAATGTGACCTTAGTGATACCAGGTGTCTCGAGAGTTGAGGGGATGGGTGTTAATGGTTCTTACCCTAGCAAGGTTATTTCCTTCATCAAAGATCAAAATTTGGTTGATAGAGGGTGTTTATCCTATTTGTCTTTCATTCAGGATACTAGCATTGATCTACTTTCCACGGATTATATGTCTGTGGTTATAGAGTTTTTAGATGTGTTCCTCCATATAGGGATATTAATATTTTCATTGACTTAGAACTGGGCACCAAGTCTATATCTATTTCTACTTATTGAGTGGCTCCAACTAAGTTTAAGGAATTAAAGGATCAGTTGCAGGATTTGTTAAGTAAGGGGTTCATTCGACCTAATATTTCTTCGTGGGTGCTCCTGTGTTGTTTGTGATAAAGAAGGATGGATCCATGAGGATGTTTATTGATTATCATCAGTTAAAACAAGTGACCATGAAGAACAAGTATTCTCTTCCTCGTATAAATGAGTTATTTGATCAATTTCATGGGTGAATATTATTTTCTAAGATTGATTTGAGGTCCATATATCATTAGCTGAAGATTAGGGCATCGGATACCCCTAATACAACTCTTATGACTCGTTATGTTCACTATGAGTTTCTTGTGATGTCTTTCGATTTGACTAACTCCCCTACAATGTCCATGGAGTTGATGAACGGGGTGGTGCGACCTTATTTGGACTCTTTTATTATAGTCTTCATTGGTGACATCTTGGTATACTCCAAGATTGAGGACCGTGATCAACATTTGATGATTTTTCTCGGGAGCTTGAGGTAAGGGAAGTTATATGCCAATTTCTTGAAGTGTAAATAAGGCTTCATTCCAAGGCCTTCGGGCACGGATTCTGGACGGCTCAAAATGGTTGTTTACAGTCGTTAGGTCAGGAAAAGAAAATGATGTGGGGTTGATTTTCTAGTACTTAATTGTAACCTTGAGTTTCTTGTTGAGATTGTTTGGTGGTAATTATAAGGTTGAGAGTTATGAAATTGTTAGGATATATCCATTTTTGGGACTTAGTGGTAATCAGAGGAAACGAATGTGTACTCATAATGGGGTCCAATATTTTATGTTATTTATACATAGGTATGTAGGTGATGGTTGTATATTTTCTGTTTTATGTATATATGCATGTCTACTACCTTATAGTGTCATTGATGCAATGCATGTTAAACATTGGGAAGCATATGAAATGATATCATGTTGATAATCTCATACAATGGACTTGTTTATGTGACTTGTGTCTTTTATATGGTATTGTTCATTATGTTTGTGATTCTGCATGATGATTTATGATTGGTGGTTGGCTCGGGTATCACGTTGGTATAAAGACACTCATGTGGTGGTGGCGAATGGTGAATCAAGACAATTTGATGATTTTTAAGTCAAACTCAAAATATTCGTTCTAGATCCCTAGTGGGATAATTTTCCAAGGGTAGGGTGAAAATTTTTTCGAGGTAAGTTTTTCATCTCGTGATAATTTCATCAAATGATTTCATATTTCCTGTCCAAATGCTTTCTAAAAAAGGATTCGGAATGAAAACCCGACATGATTCATAAGAGGGCTCGTGGTGACTGCCTAGAGACTTGCCCAGGCAATGTCCCTTCCACGAGCGCCTAGACAACCCATAGTGAGATTGACGGGCCGTGGAAGGGCTCATCAGATGCCACTTAGAAGGGGGTTTCTTCCCCTAGCCAGTGGTCAAGGACCATGGGAGACATAATGGCCCGTGGTACCTTGATGGGCCGTGAAGGCCTCGGTGAAGTGGTTGGATCATCTTTTAACCCAGAGACTTTTGGGTTTTTACCTAATTATTTTAATTCATCCATACATTTTACCCTTTACCCAAAGCCCTATATAAATATTTTTACCCTTAAAACCACCCAATTTGGTTCATTCTTTCAATTTCCCAAAGAAGAACAAGTTCATCCTCCCCAAATATTTATCTCTCCAGAAGTTTGAAGAAGAAAGCTAGGGTTTCAAGATCAAGTCTCATAATCATCCATAGATTTCAAGATTTTGGCATCAAGGTGTGATAGTCTTCATCTTTGGGGCCCTTTCCTCTATAGAATTCCAAACTTTCTCCATTTTGAAGCTAGAAATCTCCATTGAAGTTAGGGTTTTCTTCTATATCATGGATTCCTTTCAATTTTGATTTATTTGATTATTTTATGAACTATTATGCATGAATTGAGATAATCCCATGTTTCAAAGATGATTCCCAATGAACCCATGCAAAACCCATGTTTTTCAGGCTATGATGATATAACGTGGGTTTTGAATCATGAAAGATGAGTTTATGAAGATATGCATGAATTGAAGAGATTACATGATTTTTAGTTGAATTCACATGAAGTCATGCAGGATCCATGAATTTTTATTATAAACACATGTTGAAGCTCATGAATTATGAACTATGAATTTATGAAGATTCTCATATTTTTATAATGATGTAAATATTTTGAGGATGCTTTGAAAGTAAAGGTATCAAGGTTATTGTGAAAGAATTTCTCAAATAAAGGATTCATAAGTTTGAAATTTTTTCTCACCTAAGTTAAATCAAGATTAACGAGCTATTCTAAATTAACTCTTGTTCGGATTGTTGCTTAATTGTACCTTTTCATGAATGATAATACGACTTTAGCTTGGATTGGTTGCTTAATTGTGTCTTTTCATGTATGATGAAAAAAATATGATTAAAGAGTATTTTGTGGGATATTTTACTTGTCACCGAGTGAACTAGCGCAACTACCCATGTCTCATAAACTATGTGTCACCGTAGGGTGTTTGTCTTAGATAGACATTACTAGTGGATCCACTTTGTCACACCTGTTTTTCAAGCATAGACGGTAACACTTTTTCCAATTTAAGTGACCATATTAATTTAGGGATTATTTTATTTTTCAGAGTCGCCACGTGGAGTTGAGTTGTGATGTTCCAAGTCACCTTTTTGTTTAATTCCTAAAGAATTCTGTTGACCGAGGGGAAGGTATTAGGCATCCCTTGAGTCCCATGGTTCTAGCATGGTCGCTTTTATTGACTTATACTTCTTTTAACTTTTTTTTTGGATATATTTTATATTGTACAGTTTCACTCATATTTTTATTATTGAATTTTTATTAGTCTTAAACCGGATGCATAACTGCATTCTCGATCTTGACGTCTAGACTTTAGAGACATAACCGTCTTCTTCGCATTTCACCTAATAATTGTCTATACGTGTTACATTAAATTAATAAAAGTTATTGATATTTTTAAACAAGGTGTGTCACCGCATCTTTGATTTTTAATGTCTCAAAAAAGATGTGTGACCGCATTCCTAATTGAAACAAATATTTATTAAAGTATGCCTAAAACTCATCTAATCATTAAAACAAATATTTCATTTATACATAAAACTAAACAATGTAAATTAAGTCTAAATGTTGAGGCTACAATATATAATTAATTAATGACATTATTTCTATATTTTTTATTTTATATGTTAATATTTTATATATTTATTACTCTTAAAGTTAATGTGAAAATTAAGCATACACTTTTTTCTATAACAAAACAATAACAAATTGTTAAAATAAATCTCATTTTTGTGTGATAAGATAAAACAACAATAATTTGTTTTATTTACTTATTTATTTTTTAGCCTAACTATACCTACTTTATCACAATTATCTAAATCAAGACAAGGAAAATGTTATGCCTCATTCATTTTAAGAGATCACAACTAACATTTTTTCAAAACTCAATGTACTAACTCTAAATCATTAATTATTTTTCATACTCAATGAAATTCTACTTGACATTAACTAGAAACTTATTTATAGCATCTAAATTGTACAATAATGAATAACAACAAATATATTTAATTCCAAATTAAATTTATTTCAATCAAATTATGAATGAAACAAAATTATATATACAAGAAAGTATCATAAAATTAAATTAAATTTCATGATTAAATTAAAATGATAAGAAAAAGTTGAATACCGCAAAATCTTTGATCGAGCCTCGATTAGAACACCCACAAATTTTTGTAGGTTATTTCTGATGGTATATGTGTTTATATTGATATAAAATAATGAGTAAAGAGAAAAGATGTGAATGTGTTGGTGAATTTTTAAAAGGAAATGAAATAAAATGAAAAGATTTTTCTTTTTTTTCGTGTTTCTATATGTATGTAGGTGCAGATTTTTTCCTCTCTGTTGCTGGTTTTTTTTTTCTTTGGTTTCTCTTTCTGTCTCTCGTGTATGTATTTTTTCTGAGTATAGCTTTTCCTTTTCTTTTTCTTCTTTTTTTCCTCCTTTTTTTGGTTCTCTCTGTTCATATATGTAGTTGTGTGTGTTGTGCTGTAGTAGAGCTGTTTGTGAGGGTGAGTTGTGTGGTGTGGATTGGTGGGGTAGTGGAGTGTTGTGGTTAGCGAAGTGGAGTGAGGAATTGATGGGTAGGTATATATATAAATATAAAATATAATTATTAAAAATATTAACTAATTATTTTATATTATTATTAATATATGAAAAGTTGAATAGTTTATTTAAAAAATATAACGAAGAAACACTAGTTTGTTTATTAAACCTATGTTAAAAGAAAATATATATTTTTGTAACTTTTTCAATTCGTTTTTAAACAATTAAAAATAAAACTTATCATTTAAAGTGATTTTATTTTTGTTGTTTTCAAATCTTTTAATAACATAATAAAACAAAATCAAAATCAAAATATTTAATTTAGATTTATAAAATATTTAAGCTCTAAAAGTGGTGGTATACTTAAGTTCGGTAAAAAATTACGTATCTACACACTTTACCAGAGACCCATCGTTCTTACCTTGGCAAGTAAGGACATCTCTTTTTGGTATGGGATAGACACCGAACTATTAGATGTTATAGCTCACATGGACTATGTCGGTTACATGGTAAACTTCCAACGATAATAAACTAAGATTTTTTTTAAAGTATCTCACAAGTAATTTAAAGATGTTTAGCTTGCATAGACCATGATTATGAATTATGTTTTCTAACATTTTGTCTTATGAATTAGCTTGGTTATTGCATGTCACGTGAAGTCATTTTTATTTGACAACTCATATGCATAGCTATCATACTTAGTACATTGACGCTTCTACCTCTCACACTCGTGGGTAGTTGATCTTTTGGTGTTCAAGGCTTCGTGAGTCCTCATGTTCCGATGACTGAGATACTTTTATGATTTTTTCATGTTTTTAGTTTTCAGACATTTGTACATGATGTATGGGTTACGTCTCAACCACTTCTTTTGATTAGTAGATGGATTGTTGAGGCTTATGTTAGACATTCGTGTTTTGTCAAACTCTTTTATGATATAAGATTGTTTCTTGAAATCTTTATTTCAGTTATCTTGTATGATGTATAGTAAGTGGCTTGTATCATGTTACATTTAGAATATATTTTGGATCATGATATTTTTATAAATTCAGGAAATTGAGAAATACTACTTCATATCTCAAAGAAAATTATCTGAAATTTCTAGCGCCTTCAAAGACTTAAATTCTGAAATTTTACCGTAGAACGATCATCGTGATTCTTTTCGGAATCAGCCATAGCACAAAGCAACATCACCAATTTGAGTGCAAATCGCCATTTTTCTGCCTTAGAACATTGATTTGTATGATGACAACTTCACAAAATATCATCATTTATGTTAGTTGATTGTCAGTATCAATACAAAATTGGTCCAGTTTCGTGCGTATGTCATCAAACATTTAGAATAATTTGTAACTTATTTTTTAACACTAAGAAATATTTTTCAGCTACCCCAACACAGAATATTTTTTTATATTTCTTTTAAAGTCGATACATGTGCTTTACCCACCTTCATTCAAGGTTGTTGTGATTATTTTGAAGTTAAAATTGACTAACCACACTCGACATGTATATTTCATATATTATTTCTTTTCTTTTTTCCTTTTTTTCTTATCTCGTTACATTTTCCTATTTTTTGTTCTTTTTTATTCTCTTTCTTTATATTTTATTCACTGTTTACAAAGTTGGCCTCAACAAAAGTACACGATTAAAATAAGTTGTCATTGCTTTAAAGAAGAAATGAATAGTAAAAAAGCTCATTATCTTATATTTTGAAAAAGAAGACACTGCTGAAATTACATTGTTTTGCCTAAAACGATTTTGATATGGCTAAAATTAATAGAATTTTACGAAATTCTTGTTTTGAAAGGTTAGGGTTCGAGAGAAAAAATGTTAGAAGAAAATATTTGAATAAAGTACACATTATAGATTAAGAAGAAACACATACTTAAAATAGATAAATTAACAATTAAAAATGTCTCTTTGGAAGAGGTTGGTTTTCCAATTCCACACATTTAAAAGGGGTGTATTCATGTTCTTTTAATAGGTGTCTATAAGAAACTCAAAGCAGATCAAGATAGAGCTCTAACTACTAAACTAATATTTTATGTTATGCATGTAATAAATTAGCGCATCTCTATCTATAATTAATAGTAAGGTCAAATACATACGCAGGTCCCTAAAGTTGTTCGCGCTTTTCCCCCAGGTACCTCAACTAACCAAGATTCCTATTAAATCCTTTAACCCCCTATAATTTGATCCTTTTAAATATTCTTGGCTGATGTGGAGCCAAATTTCAATAAATTATTTTTGGTAATTAGGCGCGTGAGATGAACCTTCCCCACGTGGAAATTTTGACCAATACACTCCAACCCAATTTGTCACGACCCAAAACGAGCCGCGAGTGGCACCCACACTTATCCTACTATGTGAGCGAACCAACCAATCTAAACCCCAACATTTTAACCATAATGAACAAAATGTAATGCGGAAGACTTAAAACTCATTAACGAAATCAATTAAATAACTTCTAAAATTTATCAATCATTATCCCCAAAATCTGGAAGTCATCACCACAAGAACATCTATCCTCAAATTACTAATCTAAGAGTATCTAAGAAGCTAAAATAAGTAAAAAGCTAGTCCATGCCGGAATTTCAAGGCATCAAGACATGAAGAGGAAGATCCAGTCCAAGCTAGAAGCAATAGCTCACCCTGAAATCTGGCTTGATGAAGACTGGCTAGAGTTGCGGTTGAGTTGAAGACG
>NC_028637.1:73360186-73360652 GCF_001406875.1 Solanum pennellii | reverse complement strand
GTCTGGCCTTGATCAGATAACCCGCTAAGATAAGCAAGAACCTGATTAATCATCTCTGGGGTAGGTTGGGGTGGTAATTCCTCATTCTGCACTTGCTCACTTTCCCCTTCCTCGCCCTCTCTTACTACTTCCTCAGTCGGTGGAGGAGTCACCGCCCTAGTACTAGATGGGCCAAGTACTTGTCCTCTTCCTCTAGAGGACGTACTCCCGCGACCTCTACCACGGCCTCTTGACACTACTCCTCTTCGAGCTACAGCCCCAGTGGCTGGCTCAGACGCATCTTGTCTTGCCGGTGTTCCTCCCTTACGAAACCTTTTAGATGTCGATGCCATGGTGAAGTCATCTGGCTTCACTCCCTCTTCCTCTATCACGAAGTCTACCACTTCCTGAAAGGATTTCGCTGTAGCCGCCACCTGTAAGGCCGAAATCCGCAAATCTGACCTCAACCCCTTCACAAAACGGCGAA
>NC_028637.1:73359074-73359663 GCF_001406875.1 Solanum pennellii | reverse complement strand
ACTATTCTCAATCTTTTAGTTCATCAAGCCTTCTTTTATACCAAGGCATCATCATTAACAAAAAGATTTTAAGGTTTAAGATTCAACAGCCTCATCATGCTAATTCATCACAATTGTGTAATCATATCATACATACACACAATTAAGCAATATAGGAAACTTTACATTACTACTCAATACATATCATTCGCTATTAAGAGTTTACTATGAAATAACATAAACCATAACCTACCTCCACCGAAGAATTGTGATCAAGCAATCTACTTTCCCAAAGCTGCGTTCTTCTTCGTTTTCTCTCTCTCTTGATCGCTCGTTTCTCCCTCTCTTTGTTCTTTCTATTTTTCTTATTCAAACCCTTTTTCTTTTACCCTAATTAGCATATAATTAAGTATAAAAGATGATAAAATACCCCACTTTTTGTTTCAAGGTTATCTCTTTTAACCCCCAAGTAATTGAATTATTAACATAAATCCACTAACTTTATAATTATAAGCATGAATAGTCCAAAACGCCCCTTAAAACATTTAACAGAAATCCGACCCAGTCAGGGTTACGCAGCCTGTGACGGCCCGTCGTGCCTGCGACGGTC
>NC_028637.1:73330328-73356819 GCF_001406875.1 Solanum pennellii | reverse complement strand
CAATTACACGTCAGTGCCACATATTAAGTCATCAAACCTAAAAATCAATTTTCCCCCAAATCACTTCTAACCCGTTTCTAAACGAGAAAACCCTAAGAATCTCTCCCTTTCAATGACTTTTACAGCTGAAATTCTTAGATTTTAAAGTGAATTTGAGTGTTTTGTTGAAGGAATTGCAGAAGATTGCAGACGATTTTCGCAGTTGAAGAAGAAGAAATCGATGAAGAAGATAAATTCGACATTGGAACTTGATGATTAAGAAGAAATCAATGAAAAGGAGATATAATATAATGAGGTAAAGAGGAGAAATAATGATGAAGAGAAACAAAAGAGGAGAAATAATGGAAGAATGAGAGATATTAGGGTTAAAAGGGGGAAGAAGATCGTTGGTGGGTGGTTCAAGATCCACATCAGCGCTTTTAAAGAGTCTGCACGCGCTTAAAAGACGTGAGATCACGTTTGGCTCCACATCAGCCAAGAATATTTAAAAGGATCAAATTATAGGGGGTTAAAGGATTTAATAGAAATCTTGGTTAGTTGAGGTACCTGGGGGAAAAGCGCGAACAACTTTAGGGACCTGCGTATGTATTTGGCCTAATAGTAATAATGTAACAACCATTTAACTAATATATCTTTTTATCAACAAAATAAAAGTGCCTATAAAGGGTAAGGCTATCAAATTGAGGGTGATAATTATAATCAAAATTAATATAGATGGAAAAAAAGTCTGAAATATATCGGAACTTTGATCGAAATTACTGTTACGTATCAAACTTTATGAGGACTTTTTACCGTCTGCATTATTTAATAGTGTATTTTAAAGGTATATATGTGACATCTGGACATCATAAATATTGCATCATTTTTAAATAGTAATGTATCCACGTGAGCATATATATACTTTTAAAAAGTGCAGAAGTAAAAAGTCCTTCATAAAGTTTGATATCGTAACATCAATTTCGATCAAAAGTGAAATATTTTAAGACCCTTTTCTCTTACTAAAATATTTCAAAATTAGAGATTTCCCAAATATTCTACCATTCATCTTTTCAACCTTTAGTCAATAGTAACGTGGGAGTGGAGCTAAACTTTCAATCTCTGTTCAGCACTCTGATTTGTTTATCATTTGAAATTTCAGGGACTCCATATTTTGAAGAATATTTTTTATATTGGACAAAGTAAAATCTATTTCAACCCTAGACAAAGTTATTAAATCAAAATCAAAAATTTCCAACAACAAGAAATCGATGGTGCACTGGGATATGCTTCAAAATCTTTTTCAATTCATCAAATTTTATTTGAAGAATATTTTTCAAACCTTTCAACAAAAATCTATTTGAGCTTGAAATATGCAATCTCATTGCAATTAATTTTGAAGCTCGATGGTTGTAGAATTTTAAACCATTTTCAACAACAAAAAAACAGTTTGAATGCGAAATTTTCAATCGATTGTAGACTCACTTTTAAGCTTGAAAGTTTACTTATCAACGGTGAGAGTATTTTCAATACCTTTTACCAACAAACCCATTCGAGTTTGAATTTTTGATTCAATTGCGGACTCACTTTTAAGCTTGAAGTTTTCTCCGTCAATGACAGTAGTTTTTTAACCCCTTTCAACAACAATGAATTGAGATGAGACTCGTATTTTTTCATTGGAAGGACATGCCATTTATTGAGTTCTTGTTTTGGTAAAAAGACAGATTTGGGGGTGTTTCTGTTTGGTATAAAATTTGAACGACTTTTTATCAATCCGACTGGATCTTTGATTTTGGGTTAAATTTAAGTAAAATATTGGAACCTGATATCTCAATAGTTACACACATACCATTTTCAATAGTTAGGCATATATTTGTCCTTTTTCCCTACTTTTTACAAGTCCATCCAGACAGGCCATTAATTGTCTAGCCCTAAATCCAGAAAAACTCTTCCCATCCATATTATGTCAAATTCTTTTAGGTGTATTACAAGACCCAAAAGAGCATGTAAATATACCAAAGACCATAGGACACAGCAGGTAAAAAAAGCTAATGAATGGTGGGTGCCCCAAGTATAATAATATAATATAATATAATAACACAAGGCAACACAACCATGTTAACACAACAAACATGGTTTGCTGGGGAGGGGTTTATTTCTAGACTACACATCTTCGAACCCAACTGTGGGCTCTGATAAAAATATAAATATAATACGATACACAATAGGGACTATCAAGGAAATGCTGGAAACCTTGAGGCACACAATGGCAATCTCTAAGCATTCAGAGCTACCGCGTAGACTGGCCAGTGACTCCTTAGGGCAGTGTACTCAACACTGTAAAAGATATTCACAGAGTAATGCTACATCTCCTTTGAGATCAGGCTGCACAATACAAAATTGTGACATCTGCTTCCACCTAAATGCATCATTTTAGCTGCAAAACTCAAGCTCCTGTGAACATAAATATTCATAATAATAAAGCCGTTGGTAATAATATTCGCAATTGTAGAATAAAGACGGGCACAAGCATGCCGCTCAACAAAAGATGCATAGGCCTAACCATTGTGTAAAGCCCCTTTCAAGTAAACTGTAACTTTAATACTCCAACTCACAGATGATGCCTAAGCCCAACTTCTAGAATGTTTATAGGAAAAATTACTTAAATGGGTATCTTTAGTAAATAATAACAGATTTTAGCAATCTTTTTATTTATTAGCATTTAAAGAATACTATGATAAATCCGCAGTATGTATTAAAAATGAATTATATATGCAATATATATGTACTATAATTGTTTAAAATATATTGTGCTTGTTTAGTGAGAAATTTAAACATTATATTAAAATGTGATAAAATATGACAAATATATTATTCATCAATAAAGCTTGTATTTTATGTGTTTTATAAGTAGTTCCCCGTAATATGTATTAAAACTGTATTATAGATGTATTAAAAGTGATTAAATGAAAAAAAAATGGTATCACTATAAATGGTAAATATTTTCTTAGTATGGTATATTTATGCAAGTTTCTCATGTTTATATGCTCGACCACCAACCCACCAAACCGATAGGATTGCAAGATTATCGGTGATGATAGAGCTATTTCTGGACCAACTTAATAAATTCTGCTATTCAAAGAAAAGAAGAAACCTTCAGGCTTGTTTTTCCACATCCACTCCTGAGCAGCTTCAATCCCCTGTGAAGAGTAAGAAGATGAGGTGATATGGCCGTCAAATGCACCACAAGAAGTTCATCACACATTATACTTACTGATAGTCCTCAATTTATTCATTAGAGAACTACAGCGTAATCAGTACATTTACAAAATAATTGAGGATCCTTTGATCAATCAACTCATTCCTTACTGTTACTTCAGATAATGCATTACACAGGGTACATAGTTATACCATATATGTTGGCGATAAAATGAACACCATATAAAAATCAATATCAATAAAGATTTTTTGGCGAATAAAAAGACAAAAAAACGTTTAAAATCTAGCAAAAAGTTGGATGGCACGTAAAGCAGGACACAACAAATGGCCCTTCTGGCTCAATTGAAGCTTACAGGTTTCTTCGACCACTAATAGAGTGAAGGTTGCACCAAAATGCCTTCTTTACAGAAAAAAGAAAAAAAAAGAAAGCCCCGTGAGAAAGCAGATTGGGGGTTGAGGAAACAGACATTGGCGATGCCAGCCACTATTTTGCTAATTCAACTTAAAGCCATAAAGTCGACTCTTATCGGGCTAAAGAAAAAACAGAAACCTAATAGAAACAAAGAGCACTTGGACCCGGAGAAAACACATACCAATAGAACAGACAATTTTCATCTTTTCCCTTCTCAGCAATTGGTTGTGCTGAGGGGGAGAAATATGGACTCAGGTATTTGTCAAGTACTGTGGCACGGGACTGTAGAAGCCATGCCAGGGAGAATCTCTCATCTTCAGCACAAAGGGTAATGCAGAAGGCAGGTATCAGCAGAATACAAGCACACAGATGATTTCATTACCAAACACTAAGTTTAAGATATTTCTATATTTCTTAGATACTTCACAAGGAGTCAAATTGAAGAGACAAGATGGCAATATATCGAGGATAGAAACTAGACTATTTTCGTTTACTAACAACTTCTTTCCAGGGCACTTGGACGTCACGATCCTTTGGAGGAAACTAGTTTTTCTTCAATCACCCGTTAGTGATTGTTAAAAACTATATATTTTTTTGAGAATTAATATTGTTCATAAACTTGTTTAAAAACTAAATTTAAAGATTCAGGTGGAAAACAGAATTTAAATATTGGCTGGTGACAAGTCATTCAAAAAAAAAAAATTGACAATGGTAACAGTTTTGTGTATTAATCTTCAGCACTAAAGGCTGGGTCCCATATTTACATCATGGAACTACATACAGTTGCGTGTACTTAAAACAAAACAAAACTAGCTAATTACTTGTCTACTTTTGAATTGACACATATTAAGAAAACAATAACTGGCATAGTGAGTTTACCATTCTACCTCAAATAATTATGAAGTGGATGAATTAAAAACTTAAAATATTAAAGAAGTTCTACCTTTTACAAAATAATTAATTGAGGATATAACAGGTAAAATATTGTTGTCCTTTCTTGATTTGTCAAAATGGACAAGTAATTAGGAAAAACTAAAAAAGGAAAAGTGGACAACTAACTAGGGACAGAGGGGGTACGAGTTATCAAAATCAGGAATATGGTACGAATGGGTTGGAGCGTAGAAGGAATTTAATCAGGAAGTCATGTTGTGGTTTTGTCATTCAATGTGTTTGGCCTCGGAGCGGTGTGGCAATCTTCCCAGAAAATGGAATTTCAAAGATCATCTGCCAAACTCTACAGTTCTCATAAACATAAATAATTTTGGCAGTATTAGTCTAGCACTTATGGTCCTCTTTCAAAGTAAATACAAACATCAATGTGGGAATGGAAGATCATCTTGGATAGATAACTGGCTTGGAAAGGGGTCTATAAAGATTCTGTGCCCTGATATTTTCAGTTTAAGCTAACAACAGGATGCAACAGTAAATCAAATAGGGGCCCATCAGAATCAGAACTTGAACAGGATTGAGAGATAGAGTTGATGAGTTTATTTCTTCTCTGGAGCATTCAAAGGGTTTGAGGAACAAGAGGACAAATTAATCATCTTTTGATGATTTTATCCATACTGTTCAACAAGCTACATTGTGGCCTTGAAACATACATGGAAAGTCAAAATTACATACTATGACCTATGTAGCTCATTTTGTTTAGCTAATCGCTAAAGAAGCCTGCCTGACTGGAGAAAAATTAACGAGAAGGGGAGGGGCATTCAGTTATGCTCAAAATGGCATCTCTAGAAGAGTAAAAAAGTAACAGATCTGTTTATTCACCGAGCAATCACTAATCAGCGTTGGCAGCTTTTCTTAAACATGAAAGTTATCAGATGAACAATTCCTAGTCTGACTAGTAAATTACTGGCATGTTGGAGAAACTTGGGCAGAGGTAACAGGCAGAAGAACAAATGGAAAATAAATACCTGCTTGCATTTGGTGGACTATTAGGAAGGAAAGAAATGCAAGATGTTTTGAAGATATACTCAAGTTCCATTCAGAGAATCAAGTTGAACTCTGTCTTACTTTTTCATTATGTGTAAAGAAGGCTTCATAGAATGTTCTGAGTCTATTTTATAAGTTTAAGAATCTTCGTAAAATTCTCGTAAGTAGCACCAAGGATACACTGATTTTGATTCACTTTGTTCTGTAAATATGGCAACTAGCACTGCCTTCATTCTGAATTCTATAGTACTCGTAACTTTTATTTATTTAAAAAAGACGCGACTTAGCAGTTGATACTGTACATCACATGATATAAATCCTACATCACCATATTGGCATATATTTTACTGTGAAGAGAGCCATATTTTCTACAGTTGAGTCAAGAGTGAAATGATCTACAAAGATTCAAAAAACATAAGATCAGAACAATGAGAAGCATAATGTTACCTGAATCGGTTGTTGACCTGTCATTCCAACTGGGTACTGGAAAATCAAAAACATATAATAAGAATTCCACTGAAATTCACGTCCTATAATTAAAAACGGTTATATAGTAAATACTAACCATTGTAGCTTGAGAAGCTTGTTGTGATAGTTGAGGAGGGCGGACCTGCGTTGGGATATATGTTGGAAGCTGACTCCGAGGCTGTGCTTGCATTTCAGGAACCTGTTGGGAAGGAAACCCCTGGGGTTGAGCCTGATTATGAGACTGTTGGACTGAAAGTTTTTGCTGTTGTTGTTCATATGATATCAGCTCCTCCGGCTTTTCCCACTAAATTTCAAAAGCAACGATTAATACTTAGTAGGTGGCCTAAAAGTATATAACTCAACCAACAGGCACTATACAGTAGATGTTTACCCTGCTTTCTCCAGTAGTACTGCTGTAATAGTACTTGAATCCATCAGGAGATGTGTGCTCTGTCCAATTACATTTCACCAGACTTGTAGTCTGGTTCATTCCAGATGTAGCAGGAAGTGCATCTGCTTTTGGTTGGACAGCAGTGGCACTAGGTGCCGGTTGTTGAACAAGCCCAGGCCATGCAGACTGCAAGACAGTATACATTGTCAACAGCTAACCCCAATGTGCACAGTAACATATACTCTTAATACTCGAATATTATTGAAATATTTATACTTATGGCAAGGAAACACAATGTGCACAGTAACAGGACAGTATACATTGTCAACAGCTAACCTCAATGTGCACAGTAACATCTACTCTTAATACTCGAATATTATTGAAATATTTATACTTATGGCAAGGAAACACAAACTGAGCCCCAACTAGAACTGGCTGAAACAGAACATATTTTGAACCATAGAACACACAAATTTAAGGAACAATGGCAAGTCAATACCATATATCATTCCAACCCACGGGAAATTATTTTAAAAAGGAAAAAATTGAGAATCTCAAAAACCTATTTTACAAGAAATTCTATTGTGAAAATATTTTCAAGTGTACCTGTTGTTTAGCATCTTGTGTGCCCTGCTGGACTGCTGAGTTTTGGCTAGATGGTTGCATGAGCTGCAATTGTTGCTGAAGCTGAGTAAAGGTTTGCTGCGATGATTGAAAACTCGCCTGCAGAGTTTGGGTCTGTTGAGACAACATCTGTGCTAGTTGCGAAGGTGGCTGTTGAAGATGTTGGACTGACTGCTGCTGGAAAGGCTGCTGGTTTGCATTTGCAGATGCAGCATGTATTTGCATGTTGTTACTTAAGGGTGTATGTCCAATGACAGGTGTCATATTGCGCTGCACCTGGGGCTGAGAAACAGTTGATTGCCCAGTCAAACCAAGTGACTGCTGCGACAGCGCTCCCTGAGGGAAAGGACTTTGACCAGCAGAGTGGGACATTTGTACTTGATTTCTCTGCCCAAACAAAGCATGTGATGTTGGTCCCGGTGACATAGGTGTTGATGCTGGAGCCTGAAACTGCACGGAAGATGGTATATGCTGTGGTGACTGAAGTGGCTTTTGTAGTGAAGAAATTTGTTGGCCAACAGTGGGGAATTGTTGAGCAGACTTGCCAACAGAAGACACAACTTAGCACAAAAACAACGAACAAAAACCATTCTTAAGATTGAAATAACATTAAGCAAGTTTCTATAAACACACACCAGTTGCGGTGTAGGAGCAGAAGAAGCTGCAATTCCTGTATGCATCCCATTTCCAGTGCCATTAACACTCCTGAAGGAGCCACCCTAAAAGTTTGTGTAGGCAGCATTAAAACAACACACCATTTCTATACATGTACAAAGTGTACTTTATATACATATAGAAAAACAGTCTTTAGGATATACAATCAACAATTACTCAATCAAGAATTAGTCGAGGTCGATTTCTTCTGGAAAATGCATTTAAGTAAGTTGTAATCAGTAATCACACACAAAGTAGTCCAATTAAGTATTATGATACAGCCAAAGGTCACAACCATACACATGCTCTTCTACTTGAATTATGCCTAGCAATAAAGTTGATGCCACTTTAGCTCGCAGTTTGCTATTAGAAGTTCAGAAATATCATTCAGATTAGATCATCTAAACACAAATTGTGTAGAGATCATTCAGATTAGATCATCTAAACACAAATTGTGTAGAGAAACACACTCTAAATTAGGCTCTAAAAACACACAATCCTAGAGGAATCAAGCAAAAATTTGAACAGGGAACCCTAAAACCTGATGAGAGGAGATAAGAACACAATCATAGAGACATGATCATTTTATGCCTCTGTTCTACTAAATAGTATGCTTCTAAAAAGACATAGTATCAGATAAAATTATAAAGAAAAATCTTTGAATTTAAGAGTAACATGTGTTTTAAAAATGTATGAGTAGTTAAGTGTTTGAATGCTACAAGGACAGGTAATAAATAAAATTCCCTCATTAACAAAAACAGAAATCACCCAAAGAAGTTTGACCCAGAATGCAACAAGAAAACATGTTCTGCAGATAAAACCAGGAATATATTACAGGTCTAAGAATTGGTTCTAGTTATATGACTAAAGCATGTAGCACATGGGTGCAGCATCATTTTTGGAGGGTTGAGCAACATAGACCATCTCAGCGGAGGTAAGAAAAAACACTAGGTGACTTCTTCCCATCTGTATTGGTGGGAGGTAGCAGATACCTGGTGGAATAATCGAGGAGAGTGAAAGTTGGCCCGGACATAACCGTCATTAAAAAAATGACCACAGCATGTATTCATAATGATACTCAATCTAGTTTCCCAGGAAAGGGTAGGTATAAATGGTGTAGGCCATTTGCAGTAGTCCATACCTGATGTGTCTCTGTAATTCCAACCTAGCTAGACATTTTCGCAGGTACAAATATATGTCAAAGAACTGACTTTCTTACCTCTACAACAACTGACCACCAACACATGCAACAATTGACCACCAACATACTTAGAGGAAGTACATTACCAAGTAACCCCCGAGCTATATATAATATATAGCTTCAGAATTCATTTCATATGAAAGCTTTTGAACCAAAAGGACAAGCACGCAATTACATCAACACAGTGCATGATGGCAATTAAATAAACATTGCAACTTTCCCCTCATAAACAGTTAATCTAACGGCGACAGAGGATTCAACATGTTTTCCTTACCAAAGCAGAAGGCACTGTGGTATCAGTGGATCTAGGAGGAAATTGATTTCCAAAACCATGCATCCCTTGGTTGGAAACTGGCCTGAAACCTTCAGAGCTCATAGGACGCCAAGCATTAGGACCAACTTGTCCTTGCACAGGCTCGCCAATATTAGGCGGTGGTCTACATACCAGAGAAAACAAAGAGTCTGAGTTCTATATTGAAGAAAACCTTAGTAGCAAATGAAAAAACTTAACTAATACCTAATCCCAGGTGTTGGGAAGCGAGGTCCAACACCAGGTCCACCAAAAGCTGGCCCACCACCTCTGAAAGGAGTGAAAGAGAGTGATAAAGCAAACTATAACTAATAAGCAGAACAACTAATGTACTGGTCAAAGCAAAGCCAACTCAGAACATCTTTGCTTTTATGAAAATAAAGAACATTGGTATCTCATGAAATACCTAGGTTGTTCTCCAGGTTTAGGTCTCTTGGGGTCAGCAAACCGAACAGTTAAAGGTTGATCGCACCCCTGGAATTGTAAAGGCAATTACAAATTGATAAAAGGGTTTAATAATGGTATCAAACAAGACAACTATTAAGATCACAACCTTACCCTCATTGTATAATTTCCACTCAGAGAGTTTATAGCAGCCATTGCCATATCTCTATTAGAATATTTGACGAATCCACAACCTTCAATGTAGTTATAGTTAAATTAGCAAGGGTGAATATAAACTACCAACAATAAACCCCAAGACTTCATCCTTGAATTATTGTTGTTAATGTTCAGCATCCTTTGGTGCAAGTAATCAAGTACTTAACGGGAACTCATTAAGAGGCTGCTTGATAGGATGGATAAGAATAGTGTTAAATATGGTGTATTAGTAATGCTTGAATCAGTTATGCTGAAATTATTTCTTATACCATGTTTGATAGGTGTATTAAAAATAACATGTATTGCATAATTTCTATAGAAAGAAATATTTGTTTAAAAAAATACCCTCCATAAAATATGATGGAATGGATTTTACTAGGGGTGTCATATGGGCGGGTTGGGTTGAAATTGAAATATTATAATGAGTTGAATAGAAATCGGGTTGAGTCTTAACCCGCCCAAGTTTACTTTGGACTCAAATGGGTTGGGCTCAAATGGGCTAAAAAATGGGTTGGGTCTTGACCCGCCCAATTTGATCCGATTAATCTCAATAATTTAACATATTGATAATTAACTTCTATAATCACAATTTGAATTTTCGCTCAAAAATTTTTTGTTAAAAAAGTAACAAATGGATAGATAAATCCTAGAAGATGTTACACAGATAATAATTCATACCTTCAATATAGGAACATACCTTAATAAAAAAATTTAAAACGGATTGGAAATTGGAGATTGAATTGGGCTCTTAATTGAAAATTCTCTTCAAATGGGTTAAGCTTGAATGGATTGAGATTGAACCCAATTCAAATTATCTTGAGCCCAACTCATAAAATTCTGGGCGGGTTACATATGTTTGGGTTCATTTTTGACACCCCTAGGTTTGACAGAGGTTTTGAGGTGCAACTGTCTTTCATCATGCTAATATATGCATTAAACCCACAACATTACCAATACCATGGAGTTCCATGTATTACTTATACATACCTTTCTTCCAAATAGAACTAATGCTTCATTAGTTATACATAGGTCGAAAAAGTGTACCAAACACTTACAAAGCTAATGCATGCATTATTTTTTCGAATGCACTCTACTAAACGACCCCTAAGAGAACAAAAGAGGACTATGGAAAAGCTAAGATTATATTTTTCCCTCGGCAAGAAAACATCTAACTTTTCTTTTTAAACTATTAAATTAGTGAAAACAAAAGTAGTGTGTACTACCTAGTGATATCTAAGAGAATATTGAAAAATGAAGTGTGAACTGTGAAGACAAGTGTTAATAACAATAGGGGGTGTCAAATGGGCGGGTAGTGCTGAAATTGGAGATACTAAAATGGGTTAAGACAGAAATCGGGTTGGTTCTTGACCCGCCCAAGTTTACTTTGGGCTCAAATGGATTGGGTTCAAAAGGGCTAGAAACAGGTTGGGTCTTGACCAGCCCAATTTGACCTGATTAATCTAAATAATTTTAACATAGTGATATTTAACTTTTATAATCACAATTTGAATTTCCGCTCAAGATTTTTTAAAATATAGTAATAAATGGATAGATAAATCCTAAAAGTTGCTAAAAAAGATAATAATTCATACCTTTAATATTGGAACATATCTTAGTAAAGAGTTCTAAAACGGATTGAAATTGGAGAATGAATTGGGCTCAATTGAGGATTCTCTTAAAATGAGTTAGGCTTGAATGAGTTGAGATTGAACCCAATTCAAATTATCTTGAGCCCAACCCTTAAAATTCTGGGCGGGTTACCACTGTTTGGGTTATTTTTGACACCCCTACATAACAATATGGCTCCAAAGACCATAATGTATTGTTCAAGATAAAATAAAAAATATATTGGACATCTAAGGAAGGATGAGCCTATAGGTAAATTTATAGCTAAAGCATCAATGGAATAGTTCAACAATAGTTTATAAGTCATAAGTTTGCTTCAACCTGAGATATGGAGATTCTGCCTTTAGGCACTAACAGGGAAAAGAAACTGGGTCTCATCATATAGCAAAAGCACAGGATAAGGTGCACATTCATAAGAATAAAAATGGAATCAATAACACAAACCACGACTTTGCTTCATATCATCACGCATGAGATAGACATCTTCCACACGACCATATGGTAAAAATATCTGAAAGAATTGAAAAGAAATATTTAGTAGCTGTTTTTCAATAAAATATGAAAAGCATACAACAAAATCATTCAGAAAATTGTCAGCAATTCATATTCCATGCCAAATAGGTTGAAAAGAACAAGCTATGTACAGTGTGGTTGTGGTGTCACATTCACATGTCATGATGCAGCTATATGTGCTCACCCAATTGAAAAGTTTTTCAGCGCCTCGCTGGCAAGCAATCACTACTATAATCAATCAACGAAGACAGATGTACATATATGCATGTTTGAAATTTTAGTTGGGTTTATAGATACAAGGCACAAGCTTTGACTTGTTGAGGCCGTCACATGCTATGCGCGTAGATAGACAGCTATCTATGCAAAAGATAAAATTCCAAACTGAAAAAATAGAACATGTGAAAAGAAAAAAATATCTTGGTAATGCATTTACATACTTCTTCAACTTCCTTCTCTGTAGCTTGTTTGTTCAGTGACCCAACAAATAACTTGTATTCAACTGCACCTATCAATGGGGAAGAACAAAAAATGAGTAACAAACTAACAAGCATAAAGTCCCTTTCAACCAAGTCACACGAAGTACTATCTGAACTAAAATGCTGAGGTACTTGGTAAAAGAATGTAAAAATTACCAAGGCGTTCACGTTCACCATCTGCATACCTAACTTGAATAGGACCAATTCCCTGGTTAAATACACAGATGAATTAAGAACTAAAAAATGTGCCAAACAATTTTCCAGTATCTCAGCAGTAGAATTTACCCCAGGCAAAGTATATTGATTGTGCAATGCTCTTATAGCTCTATCAGCTTCAGCTGAAGTACCATACTTAATAAAACAACATCCTGCAGAAATCAAGTTTATATCCTGATATTATCAGATTCCACAAAGCTTCACTAGCAAATACACACCCGCAAAGAAGAGTACAGCATTCAGCAGCATGATACATTAGCAAGTAAACAGAATGGACTTTAAGGGATAGCAAAGGGGTAATAAGTCATTAATATAAAGATGAGAAGTCCACGACAACATATCATATATTTTTCTGATACGCAGAAGTAATAGTATAGTTTTAAAGCCCACAAAGTGTCGCATGAACACATATATGATATTCATTCCATCAACAGTGAAGCATACACGCTGCTTGTTTAAGTTAGCCAAGCACACCACCCAAACAGGTAAAAATCTCTGACAGCAGACATAAGATCCAACCAAGGTCACCTACTTCATTAACCCCCATATAAGATCATTTGAAGCCCCATTGGATTTACAATGTTTGATTATTCCAAGACAAAATTATGATAGTTATCAGCCTCTTCGTCTCAACCTTTCCTCGGTCACTGATAACTGAACTGAGTTGCTGAACTGAGACTTCTCAGAATGCCATTTTAGACAGTCAGGTTGAAGATAAATGTAACTAAATTAAAGAACTGAGGGAACAATATATTCTGCAATTGTAACACCGATCCAGCATTCTTTTTCATTCAGTTGATTAATCACACAGAGACTAAACTGTAGAAGAGGAGAAGCATGCACGCATTATCCTCCCCAAACATTTGAGGAGTTAATATAACCAAATACATTCTGTAGAAAGTGAGCAGCGAGCACTATTGATTAACTACAGCATAGAAGCTAGTAATTTTCTTTGTATCTCAGAACATGCACTTCATAAAATCATAAAGATAAAAGTAAAAAATAAGAGCACTTAAAGTTGCAACAAAAACAACAAGTATCATCTCAGAAACAAAATTAATAACTAAGGTGGAGAAATAGAGGAAATCTTGCAACTTAAAACATTTTCATAGCACAAAACTTAATATAAATCAAAATACTCTAAGTGGGTGTTCTTCCACTTAATCAGACAACACGAATGGGGCTTAACCATACACCACCTTTCGTGTATGTAGAAAAATCAAAGATTGCATAAATCAGAACAAGTTATGCAACTTATCACCGAAAACATTCAATCAGATATCATTATATAGCCTGACGAAGATTGATTAACAAACACCTATAAAGAAGTGAATGAAGGCCAGAAATGGGGAAATGCATCAAAGCCCAAGAAGCAGAAAATCAAAATAACATAAAGATGCAAAGCACAAAACAGAAACCAAAGTGAGAACCCCGTCACTGAAAATCAGTCACCTGACTCACTAGCGAATTAACTCAGCAGCACAACATTAACTGTAATACCTTTAGAATAAAAAACTTGTACTTCCCTGATTTTAGCCCAGTGACAGGCATCAAACATCTTTCATATCACCATTACTCTTTTTCTGACACAGTTTCTACAGACCCTAGAAACTTTAGTGGTGAAACTGTTTTCATTCCATGCAGTGTTGACCAACCATGTCATTCATGCAACTGCTCAGTCAAATTTTTAACTCTAGCCACCTTTTGTGGCATAATGGTGACATATGGCTAATTAAAATATAGAAATTCTCAAGGTCCAAATCATACACTCACTACCTACCATGTGTATAAAGCAGGAACTTATTATGATGGTCCCCTGCAGACAAAATAATATGTTGTTTCATAGAGCTCAATAAAGTCATGAGCAAAATAATCTGTTGTTTTATGGGATGCATATGAAGCTCAATAAACACACCTGCTATGCACCCCATGGGTTTTGGTAATGGAAAAGCATCACAGGGACTCGCAGTTAATATACACAATCAACCACCCCAGAAGAACGAAGCCAACCATATATAATCTAATATATCTTATGAGGGAAATTGTTAAAGCAGCCTGCATTGATGATGAACTTCATCAAGAAAATTACACATCCATATCCATTAATGTACTCAAATATTATATCGACCATGCCACTACACAGCAAAAAGCAGTGTGCACAACCCTGTTTGTTCTACAAGGGTGTCACAACCCTGTTTGTTCTATAAGAGTGTCACATCCTGTGTAATGGAACAAAATCTAGAATTTACATAATGTGGCATAAGATGCACATGCCTTTGTTAATGAACAACTACCATTACTTCTGACAATTGTTATTGATCAGAAGCCAAAACTCAAAATCAACCACACCAAGAGCCAAGAGGATCACATAAATTAATAATTAAATTAAAACACCTTCCAGTGCATTATCATAAGAACCTCATCCACCCATGAACATCATCGAACAAACATTAAGAAGCATTCAGTGAAGAGCTCACTCGTATTGGGGTAAATAATGCAAGATAATTCACAAGGCCCCTATTAGCACAAGCAATAAATTGAAGATGGAATATTAATATCCTAAACATCACATTCATCCTGGTATATGTTTGAAAAATCCTGGGGATACATTCAAATACACGATATTGCACCAAAAAAAGAGAAAATGGCAATGTCATGTCATCCAGGCATCTACCAAATACCAACCAGACACACTCATTCATCATGCACCGTATGTTGCAAATGATAAGCATACGGACGTATCGAGGAACTATTAACTAAAGGAGGGTGTGGCTTCAAAATCAACCATACATACGCATTCAACTGAACAGGAAATGAATGGAGAAGAATAAATGTCTAAATACACATAGCACTTCAGAATGATTTCACTAGCAACTCAAATCAGCATCTAGCAGCCATGTCAGTCTCAGCACTCTGATTAAAAAGATACTCTATTTATTTGTTCAGTTGTTTGTTGTCATACACCAACCACTGTGATAAGATAAGCTTCAGATGAGATCTAGGAAAGCCTCAATAAGTTAATCATTCTCCGGAAGTGAAAAGTAGATGATATTAGACTGTTAATTAATACGACAATTTACCAAGGAAATAGTTTGCAATTCATCCCTCGCTTCTAAAGAGATATGCTAAACATCCAGCTGGACACACCATTTCTATTTGATGATCCAACTTTACATCCACAAAAGATATCCACAATTGGATTACTATAGAGTCAAGCACGCATCAACATGATGAATTTCCACATCTACAACAACTGAGTAAATCATATCACTACTCCAATGGAATAGAAGTTGGGCACATCACAAGGTAATAATCCAAATGTCAATCATTTCAAGTGATGTACATCCAGAGATTCCACAAAGTAAACACAGAAAACAGTTGCGCTCACATAACCTAATACAATAATCATTTTCTAATTTCTCCAACTGACGCTTATTCTACAAAACAAGACCTTTCTTCACTATTGTCTACTTCCACAGGAAGGTTGATTCACAAGTTTTATTCTCGTCTTCTCTTTGGTTGACTGGATGAACCCAAAAGACAGTTGCAATCAATACCAGGCATCCAGACAATTGTGGAAAACTAACTGACATCAAACATGATCTTATACTGCTCCTTCAGCCCTCAAAGGTCCTGAAAAGAGACATGTAGATCCAACGCAAATCTAAAAAAAAAAATCTAGCAATACATACCTTGTTGTTGCCCAGTTCTCTTATCTTTAATGAAAGCAACCTCGAGTACTCTTCCTTGTTCCTCAAACAAAGGTCGGATCTGACATCAAACAAGAACGATCAGCTAATTGGACTAAGAGATGAGGAAGAATACCAAGCACATTTGAAATGATACAGTTTGAATAAAAGGAGAAGATCGGATGGCAGCATTCTTGGCAAACAATATGCATTGACGTGTAGAAGTTAATAGGAAGCATATCCAGTGAAAATGAACTTCCTAGAGCATACAGGTCATGGCAAGCAAAATCATAGTGGCATACCATCGCTCAGAAAATGTTCATCTCAACTACTTTCTGTTAAGAGAAATCAACATCAACTGCAAGTTATCAATCAATCCGAATACCAACATATTACGTGTCCCTTCGCAATATAGTTTATTCTTCCCTCTTTGGCATGATATCAAGATCAATAGTGACACAGAGAACTAAGTACATGCCAATTAGGATATAAAATACGGCAAAGAAGAGAGGTGCATGATCAGGAAATCTAGGAAGCAAATATAGTAGGAACCAGAACACAAAATACTAGTGTCACCTATTATGAGTACAAATAACAAGGAGGAAAAAAAAAGACAAATGACAAGTTTAAAGAATAACAAGGACTTACATCTTCTTCAGTTGCCGTTCTTGGGACAGATCCAACAAAAAGTTTGGCAAAACCAGCCTCGTCAACTTGTTCTGAATGAATATGGATAACAATGAATACACTAAAAATAATATTTAAAAACAGAAAAACAAGCAAAGAAAAATTAAGGACCTATCGCGTGTTAATTATATACTAAGACGAATGTCACAAAACTCCTCTAACTGAACAAAGGATCTGCATTACATTGACCAAGCAATATACAACTGCCTTGTAGTCAACAAATTTCATACATATACATTGAAAGAAAAACATTGGACCAAAAGTATCTTTCAAAAGTATGTTTACAAGTAATTACTACTTTATATACACAGGATTTCCAGTCAAAAGAACCATGATGCTAGACATTTTGATCTAGGAAGTACATAAGAGACATCCAAACAGAATAATACAACTTAGAATACTCTTCAGGCTCGAGGTGCACATAAAACTATAGGACAAAGGCGGGGATAAAAAAGTTGTACATGTTAGCCAAGGCAAGGGAGAGATGACACGTGACCTGGACCAAGTTAAGTGCATGAAGGATGAGGACATCAAAGTACTGGAGGAAACACTCATTAGACAGAGATGATGGACATCAAAGTACTAGAGGACGAAACACTCATTAGACGAAGATGACAGTCATACTCCCATGAACTCTTGAATTAGGGGGGTGGCAAAGACAATTTTGTGCTGGGGGATCTGGATCACTCCAAGAGGAGTCGCGATTTTGGGTAATGTAGGTGTATAGAGGTGGTGGAGGTCACAGGTGGTATTTGTAGGATGTGTAGGGGAAAAGCATTCAAGCCTAATGAGATCCCGCTGATATTTTGGAAGTGTCTAGGCAGGGCAGGTATGGAGTGGCTGACTAGGTTGTTTGATGTCGTTTTCGGACAACGAGATTCCAAAAAATGGAGGTGGCATACAATGATACAAGAACAAGGGAGACATTCAGAGTTGCAACAATTATAGATGTATCAAGTTGTTGAATCACACTATGAAGATTTGGAAGAGGGAGGTGGAGCTTAGTGTAAGTATAAGTGTGTCTTTTTCCAAGCACAAATTCGAATTCATGTCAGAGCGCTCAACTACAAAAGGCATTCATCTAGTATGGAGACTAGTGGACCATTATAGGGAGAGAAGAGGGACTTATATATGGTGTTCATCGATCTAGAAAAGGCATACGACAAAGTCTCATGAGAGGTTCTATAGAGATGCTTGGGGGCTTGAGGTGTGCTTGTTGCATATACTAGGGCAATCAAAGACATGTAAAACGAAGCCCCAACCTGGGTAAAGATAGTGAGAGGAGACTCGAAGCACTTTCTCGTTGTGATGGGGCTGCACCAAGGTTCGACTCTAAGCCCTATTTTTATTTGCCTTCGCAGCGGGAGTTAACTCTAAGTTAGACGTATGGAGAAAAACCCTAGATTTTAATGGAACATCAAAACAAAATATATGAAGTTCAAAATCAGTGACGCAATGCATGAGGCTAACATAGAAGTGAATATTAATACACAAGTCATCCAAAAGAGGTAGCTCCAAGTATCTTGGGTTTAATATCCAAGGAAATACGAGATAAACGAGGTTGTCACTCACCATATGGATACAGGGTGATTGAAGTGGGAGCTACCATCCGAAGTCATGTGTGATAAGAAGGTGTCACCAAAACATAAATGCAAGTTCTACAAGGTGGTGGTTAGATCAGCTATGTTATACGGGGCGGAGTGTTGGCCAGTCAAAAACCCTCACATTCAAAAGATAGGTTGAAGAAATGAGGATGTTACGATGGATATGTGATATACTAGAAGTTTAGGATTAGAAATGAGACAATTCGAGACAAACTAGAGTGACTTTAGTAGAAGATAAGATGCAAAAAGCAAGGCTGAGATTATTTGAACATGTGAAGAGGATATACGGATGCCCCTGTGTGGAGGTGTGACAGGTTTTCTATGGATGGTTTTATGAGAGGTAGAGGTAGACCGAAAAAGCATTGGGGAAAGTAGACATCACATGACACAACTTTAGCTTATGGAGGACATGACCTAAGATAAGAGGGTGAGAACGACACGAATTAGATAGAAGGCTAATAGGAAGCAGCGTGTTGTCTTGTTGCCCGTTCATACTAATAGTCGTAGTACGCTCATGTAGTTTTTCGTCCTTTTATTTCTATTACTATCGGTTGATTCTTTGTACCTCGATTATCATATTGTTAAATTGTAGTTTATATTTTGTTACTATCTATTGTTTTAGTTATTATTTATTGTTTCTTGTACGTTTGTTACTTCTTTTTTTTGGACGGTTGTATTAATCATTTAACCATTTGATTACGTTTGTTTTATCTTGTCTTGAGTGTAATACTAGCTAGTAAGTATACATCACAACCTCAGCCTTACGGTACGAGGTTAAATAAAATAAACATCCTTCTTTTAGCGACTAAAATTAAAATTGCACATAGTAGCCAAAGGATTGTGCTTGAAAGTAAAAAACTCATTGGGTGTTCAAATGTATCCTTCCATCAAATTTATACAAAATCACATGCGATTCATAGGGAGATAAAGAAATAGAGTGAACCAAGTACATGTGTCTTACCTTTCAAGGAAGGGGAAAAAATGACATTATATATATAACATATTTAAATAGAAAATAAACAAATCCGATTTTGAGTGGATTTAAAATGAAATAGAATTAAGAAATAGAATTTTAGGGATAAGGAATAAATTAAATAAACAAACAAACCGTGGATAAATCCAAGCGATCTTTTAGCAGGCGTTTGCCCTCGATTTGATCGAGGGATCGAATTGATTATAGAAACATGAGTTTAATTATTCAATTTATTAGTGAACAAGGAAAAATATTATCAAGACACGTGAATAGATTGACCTTGAGACAACAATGATTAATTACTCTTGCTATAAAACAAGCTCGTACTTTATCTTTGTTACCTTTTCTCAATAATGAGAAACAATTTGAAACAACCGAGTCAACCGCTAGAACTACTCGTTTTAAAGCCCGAAATAAATAGGCTTACTTCTTCTTCACTTGAATCATAATTACAAGAATCTCGATTCATCTGCTATCCTTCCACTCTAACAAGTAAATTTTGTTCCAATTATAAATAATCCACATTCAACTTACCAGTAAAAAAAGAAGATAAAACAAAAATGAGGATAAACTTTAGGTATACCTGGAGAAGGGTAACCCCGTTTTTGCCCTGAAAGAGGCCCCGAAAGAGGACGAGGCGGTGGCGGCATCTGGTAACCTAAATGCAACCTTCCAGAATCAACCCCACCACCAGTAGCAGCAGTAGTATCAGTAGGGTGCTGAGTAGGGCTATTAAAGGCCCGGTGGTAACGGGGGCCACGGTATACATCCTGACTTTGACGATGATGATGTTGAGGGTTCCCAGAATCATCAGAAAAAGTTCTAGGAGATGGAGGGCCCCTTGAATGCTTGTATTGAAATGGGCCTGAGTTGTACCTCTCTCCTTTGTGTCTATCCATGGAAATTGGATTCACGAATACAGGTATTCTTGAAGATTATAGAGAAAAAGGGTCCGAGAATTGGGGACTCATAAACCCTAGAGTTGTTTGTGCTAAACTTATGCTGAACGAAGAAGCTATGTATGTACTTTGTGTTTAGTCGATGACGGAAGTGATATCTGTGATTCGATTATCGAGCATACAATGTACTCTCTCCTTTCCATAAAAGAGGTCGTTTGGGATTGTTATTAAAAATTGTTTATTTTTAGAGGTTTAAAAAAAATAATTTATATTTAATTAATTTATTAAATAAATGTCTTAACATGACCATATAAATATAATTGTAAATATGGTAATATGTATATATGGCAGAGATACTTTGATTTAGAAAAAAAGAAAACTAATTTTCTGTTTCTGTTTTTTATTTTCTTTCTGAGCTTAAAATTTTAGCTTTTTTCCAATCGCAAAAAATTATTTCTGCCTCCATTTTTCTTATTAATTTTTCAAGAAAAGAGTTTTTATTTTCTCAAAATAAGTATATAAGCTTTTAGTTTATTCTCAATAACACAAAAATTGTCTCGGCTTCCAATTAAATGCAATTTTACTGAATGGTCAAACACCCTAGCTTTGCAAAAAAAAAAATTCTCAAAGTAAGTATATAAATTTTTAACTTAATTTCCAATAACAGAAAAATTGTCTTCGCTTCCGAATAAATGTAATTTTACTGATTGTCCAAACACTTTGATATTTCAAACAAAAAACATATTTTTTTCCCTCAAAATAAGTTTTTTTAGCCTAACAATGACGGTGACAAACTTTTTAGGGCATCCTCAGCCTATAACACCAAATTTAATGTATTATACCAAATTTTAGACTAAAACGAAATATTCTATTTATTTTCTTTTCTCTCTTTCTTCAATATTATATAATTATATTACTGCATTTATATTTTCTTATTTCATAAATAATTTTTTTCTTCTATTTTCACATATTCACCCTATAATTAATATTTTCTTATATAGTTATTTAAATAATTTGCATTGCTAGCCTTTCATGGGTGATACCTTAAGAAGAACATTTTCATCGATTTGAAACGTCATGCCTCTTACCTTATGATCCGCATACTTCTTTTGTCTACTCTGGTCGATAGAAGTTTAGCTTGAATATTCCTTACCTTATCTTGAGCATCCTCCATTAGATCTACCCCCAATGATTTTACATCTCCAGCCTCAAACCATCCTGTGGGTGATCTACTTCTCATCCCATATAATGCCTCAAACAGTGTCATATCAATGCTGGAGTAGTAACTATTATTATAGGAGAACTCACACAAAAGTAAGAACTTACCACAATAATCAATCATAGATGCCCTTAACATGTCCTCTAACACTTGGATAGTCCTCTCCGATTGCTAATCCGTTTGCCGATGAAAAGCGGTGCTAAAAGTGAGTTGTGTGCCCAATTCATCATGTAATTTTCTCCAAAGCTTAGATGTAAACTGCGTACCACGATCTGAGATAATAGAAAGGGGCACGTCATACAACCTCATTATCTCTTTCACATACACCTTAGCAAATAGTTTCACATTATAATATATTTTTATCGGAATAAAGTAGGCTGACTTAGTCAATCTATAGATCACTACCCAAATAGAATCAAACTTTTCCAAAGTCTTGGGAGGACCAACCACAAAATCCATGGCTATCCTTTCCCACTTACATTCCGTGGTTGGCATTCTTTGAAGCAAATCTATAGTCCTTTGATGTTCTTACTTCACTTGTTGACAATTTTGACACTTAGCCACAAACTGCTATATCCTTTTCTATGTCTGGCCACTAATAAATTATCTTCAAGTCTCGATACATCTTGGTCACGCCCGAGTGTATCGCGAATCATGAGATTTTGCCAACAATTTCTAAATCAAGTCATCTACTCTAGGTACACAAATTCTTCCTTTAAAATTGAGCACACCCTCCACATCAATAGGGGTCTCTTGTGTCTTACCAATCACACTATTCTTCTTAAGTTCGTTCAAATTTTCATCCTTACATGTTTGGCCTTGATCTCTTCAATGACTTTGGCTCTAACTTCACACTACAACAAAAATAATTTTTAGCAGCATTAAATATTGACATTAATAAAGAGTGCTAAAGTCTTTGTCGGCATTAGTTAAGTGTCATTAGAACCAATATTGGTAAAGGCTTTAGGAATATATACAAAGAGTGACTATTGTCGCTAAAAATACATATTTAGTGGCAATTAAGAATTAATTAATTGCTAATGATCAGTTTTGTCGTAGTGTTAATGCTAACTAACACCCCACCTTTCTCTGAGATGCCCAATTGCATGAATTTAGACTCCAAGGTATGAATTTCCCTATCCAAAGGTCGCTTCGCTATACTCAAGCAAGCTAAACTATTTACACTTACCACCCTTTGACTCAAAGCGTCTACCACTACATTAGCCTTACCCGGATGGTATTGAATGGTCACATCATAATCCTTGAGCAACTCCACCACCTTCGTTGTCTCATATTCAGATCCTTTTGAGTGAACCCATGTTGCAACCTATGATGATTATTAAACACCTCATACTTTACACCATAGAGGTAATTCCGCCAAATATTAAGAGCAAACACTACAGTTGCTAGCTCCAACCATGTGTTGGATAATTCCTCTCATATACCTTCAATTGACGCGTGACATAAGCTATAACATTCTTATCCTGCATGAGCATAACACCCAAACCAGAATGTGAAGCATCATACTAAACAATAAAATCCTTACCTTTAACCAGTAATGCTAGAATAAGTGTGATGGTCAAGAGAGTCTTGAGCTTTCGGAAGCTCTCCTCACATTTTTCAGTCCACTAAAATGGATCCTTTTGGTCGAATTTGTTGAGTGAATGGCAATAAAAGCAAAGTTCTTCACAAATCGACAATAGTAGCTAGCGAGCCCCACAAAACTCCTAACTTCTATCACAGAGCTAGTCGAACCCAATTCTTAACCGCCTCAATCTTTTGAGGATCTACCATTACCCCTTCTTTTGAAACTACATGTCCAAAAAATGCAATAGAAGTCAACTAAAATTCACACTAAGAAAATTTAGCATATAACCTTTGTTTCCCAAGAACACCAGAACAATACAAAGATAGTTCACATGTTCTTCCTCACTTTTTGAATAGACCAAGATATCATCAATATAGAGTATGACTATTGAATCAAGAAATTGCTTTAATACCACATTCATTAAAGTCATAAAAGTGGCGGGCACATTAGTCAACCCAAACGACATAACCAAAAATTCGTAGTGCCCATAGCAGGTCCTAAACATCGTCTTAAGCACATCCTCATGCCTAATTTTTAACCGATGGTAGCCATACTTTAGATCAATTTTAGTTAAAATATATGCACCTTGCAATTGGTCAAAAAAATTATATATTCGAGGCAAAGAGTATTTATTCCGAATAGTGACCCTTTTCAATTGCCAATAATCGATACACATTCTCATACTATCATCTTTTTTCTTAAAAAACATTATTGGAGTACCCCATGGAGAAGCAATAGGACGAATAAATCCTTTATCAAGAAGCTATTAGATTTGAGCCTAATGTGATGCCTCGCGACCTTGCCAATCAGATTTCGCGTATGAAAAGGAGCGGAAGGGCCTAGAGTTGTTAAGAGACTTGCGGAAAACTCTAGAACCCTTTAGATTTCTGAAGAAGGCTATGGAAGGTCCTAGACAATGTAGAATTCTCTAAAAAATGACCAATATGTAAATATCTAGGAACTTGTAAAGTAAATATTAATTGCACTTAGTCCTTTGGTGGTAGTCATTCATTTGCAAGACATCACTCAAGTGCAAAACATTCCAAGCAATACAAAAAGGCTTCTTTAAAGCTCTCTTATTCTTTCTAAGTCTTTCGTTTTATTTTCTTAGTGATCTTAGCATAAAGAGATTACTTGAGCTTACAAGATCTTGAAATATTAGTTAGTAAGTTATCAAGTGCCGCACGGAGATTTAGCAAAAACTCTCAGTCCATGACAACATAGTGTCAGAGCGAGGTTTGATACTAAGAGAATGGTTAATGAACGAGACGTAAACGCCACTAGCACCACCAACGTCCATCTGAATGGTGGAAAGAAGAATCGCAAGAAAGAAGCACCAAAAGGGTAATTAAAAGATGTTGCTCGACCCACATCAAACAAGGCGCTAACATCTCATCCACCTTCGACCACCGAAGCAAGTGATGATTAACTTGGCGATGATGTCATTAACGTCACCGCTGGAGAAGAATGGGTCGCAAGGGTTGAAGTAGTAAGGCAGACCATGGAGATATTAGGCCAGTGTATCAATGCATCTGATGGCAAGTTCAGAACTCTTGAAGACTTCACCCTTGAGGAGCCCGAAAACATCCGTAAATAGTTAAAGGGACGCCAGCAGGCTGAGTTCGAGATGAAGGAGGCTCACCTCGTTGGAGTGCTTGCTCATGGAGGCACTAAGTACAACTGAAACTATGAAGGCTGAGCTAAAGTCACTCAAGGAAGGTGTGGAAGTTGGAGGATCCATGTCACCCGATCTTGATAGGGAGTCCAGGGTCGAGGCTCCTAGGTCACCTAAGATCCACAACTCCTACAAGTCGGACAACAAACGGTTCAGGTGCCAAAACTACACATATAGAAAGACGCAGACCACAAGGTGATATGGTTGCTGCATATGCGGTATACCGCACGGCTATGCCAGGTACCCAGAGATGAAGAACCTTGGTCTTATCCTACACGAGCGGAAAGAGAAGGACGCACAAGAGCAAGGGCAGGATGCGAGCACGACGCAGTTGGGCATGGCTGGACTATGCGGTGATATTATCAAACAGATGGAGAAGTCAGGGGACTTCAGCACACAATATGTAGACATCTCCATTTATGGACGACCATCTCATGCCATGGTAAACATCGGGGCTGAAGCAAAAATCATGACCAAGACGACGACAAAGAGGTTAGGATTAAATTATGTTCCAAGCAACACCAGCATTAAGACAGTTAATGCCCCCACCGACTCCCGTGTGCGGGGTATCCCAAGGAGTGATCATCACTGTCACGACTTGAGCGTATATCCTAGAAGTTAGGGCATCCTCAAGTTACCACAAGGTGTATTCGACCTCTCGAAGGTCTCCTACAAGCCCTTAGACATCATTCATTTCATAAACATGTATGAAAAGTAGTGCGGAATTAAAACTTTTCACAACATCATCTTAAAAACTCTTTTATAGAAAACATAGAAAATGCTAAGTCTTGTTTAGCCATCTAAAACACACGAATATTTTGGGTCACGACCCATACATCAACAATATACAAAATATATGTCTACTACAATATCTTTGAATAAGAAAACTAAACGTAGTTATGTCCTCAGAACACTTTAAGACGTACCAACACTTGCTTGAATGAATACTAATGTCCAACCTTCACTTCAATGACTCCTCTCAAATGTCACCAACACCTTTTAAGACAAAATATATGGAATTAGTACATTAGAATGCACTAGGTATGGTGACATGCAATAAAGTCATGCTAAAAGGACATTTGTATAAAATATGCTCTTTTTGGAGAAAACCTCATAACATAAATATAAGAACCACATTTAACACCAACTTCACATATAAGTCACATTCCAAGTAACCCACATAATAGCATTACATCATATCAAACCACATAAGCATATAACACTCCTACCAAAGATTACCCTAAGACTTACTTAAGTAAGACAAGAAGAGATCGTTCATACACCTCTTCAAGCACACCTTAATAATCCTTAAGACTACCTAAGATAAGATTATTCCCTATTTAGAATTATGACGAACTGTCACGACCCAAAACCGAGCCGCGACTGGCACCCACATTTACCCTCCTATGTGAGCGAACCAACCAATCTAAACCTTAACATTTCAATTTAATATCAACATAAAGCAATGCGGAAGACTTAAACTCATTAATAAAAGACAATTCAATAACTTCTAAAATTCAACATCTATTATTTCCC